>NW_025745843.1:30692-35692 GCF_021184085.1 Oncorhynchus gorbuscha
TAGAGGGACTCAGAGAGGATAGAGGGACTCAGAGAGGATAGAGGGACTCAGAGGATAGAGGGACTCAGAGAGGATAGAGGGACTCAGAGAGGATAGAGGGACTCAGAGAGGATAGAGAGGATAGAGGGACTCAGAGAGGATAGAGGGACTCAGAGAGGATAGAGGGACTCAGAGAGGATAGAGGGACTCAGAGAGGATAGAGGGACTCAGAGAGGATAGAGGGACTCAGAGAGGATAGAGGGACTCAGAGAGGATAGAGGGACTCAGAGAGGATAGAGGGACTCAGAGAGGATAGAGGGACTCAGAGAGGATAGAGGGACTCAGAGGATAGAGGGACTCAGAGAGGATAGAGGGACTCAGAGAGGATAGAGGGACTCAGAGAGGATAGAGGGACTCAGAGAGGATAGAGGGACTCAGAGAGGATAGAGGGACTCAGAGAGATATAGAGATCATGAATTAAGGTGGCGCAGAGGTCTAAGGCTCTGCATCTCAGGCTAGAGGGACTCAGAGACCCTGGAAGTTGTAAGAGATAGATTGGGGACTAGAGTAGGTTAATTGTAAGGGTGCCCAGGAGCTGGGGATAGAGATGTCAGAGAGGATAGAGAGACAGGTTGAGGTTTCCAGGATCAGAGACTCAGAGAGAGAGAGAGGTTGAGGTTTCCAGGATAGAGGGACTCCCGAGAGGATAGAGACTCAGAGAGGATAGGTTGAGGTTTCAGAGGATCAGAGAGTCCCGTAGAGAGACTCAGGCAGGTTGAGGTTTCCAGGGTCAGAGACGTCCCGTGAGAGAGAGAGGCAGGTTGAGGTTTCTAGGGATCAGAGACGTCCCGAGAGGAGAGAGAGAGCAGGTTGAGGTTTCCAGGGTCAGAGGACTCCCGAGAGAGAGACAGGTTGAGGTTTCTAGGGTCAGAGAGGTAGAGGTGACAGAGAGAGGATAGAGGTTTCAGAGTCAGAGGGTCCGTGTGAGAGAGAGAGACAGGTTGAGGTTTCCAGGATCAGAGACGTCCCGTGTGAGAGAGAGAGACAGGTTGAGGTTTCCAGGATCAGAGACGTCCCGTGAGAGAGAGGGACTCAGAGAAGAGAGGCAGGTTGAGGTTTCCAGGGTCAGAGACGTCCCGTGAGAGAGAGAGGCAGGTTGAGGTTTCTAGGGTCAGAGACGTCCCGTGAGAGAGAGAGAGGCAGGTTGAGGTTTCCAGGGTCAGAGACGTCCCGTGAGAGAGAGAGACAGGTTGAGGTTTCTAGGGTCAGAGACGTCCCGTGTGAGAGAGAGAGAGGTTGAGGTTTCCAGAGTCAGAGACGTCCCGTGTGAGAGAGAGAGAGGCAGGTTGAGGTTTCCAGGGTCAGAGACCGTGTGAGAGAGAGAGAGGCAGGTTGAGGTTTCCAGGATCAGAGACCGTGAGAGAGAGAGACAGGTTGATGTTTCCAGGATCAGAGACCGTGTGAGAGAGAGAGAGGCAGGTTGAGGTTTCCAGGATCAGAGACCGTGTGAGAGAGAGGCAGGTTGAGGTTTCCAGGATCAGAGACCGTGTGAGGAGGAGGGGTTGAGGTTTCAGGATAGATGACCGTGTGAAGAGTGAGGGCAGGTTGAGGTTTCCAGGATCAGAGACCGTGTGAGAGAGAGAGAGGCAGGTTGAGGTTTCCAGGATCAGAGACCGTGTGAGAGAGAGAGAGGCAGGTTGAGGTTTCCAGGATCAGAGACCGTGTGAGAGAGAGAGACAGGTAGAGGTTTCCAGGATCAGAGTAGAGCAGAAGTTGTCATATGTTGAGGCAGTGAAGAAAGTAGAGGAAGATGGGTCAAGAGAAGTAGATTTGTACCAGTACAGAGGGATAAACCAACAAGTGATATATATATATTATATATATATTATTATATATATATATGTTTCAGTAAGATTGGGCTTTTATAATTTATACTTATTTTCCACCATAATTTGCAAATAAATTCATAAAAAATCCTACAATGTGATTTTTCTGGATTTTTTTATTCTCATTTTGTCTGTCATAGTTGAAGTGGACCTATGTAGAGTTAGATGGTGAGGTATTTAACTAGTGGAGTAGACTTGACAATTGGTTTAGGTGAGTTAGATACTTTTTTAACCCAGTGGAGTATAGTATATATTTAGTGTAAAGTTAGATGGATAGATATTTAAGATCTATGGATCTATATATTTAGTATAGAGTTAGATGGGAGGGATTTAAAGTCACAGAGAATAGAGGTTCTGGTGGCAGCTACAGAGAGGTATTTGGTGTCCCATCTTTTCAGGCTGTTGGCCTGAGGTACGACTAGATGGATTTAAATAGTGGAGTAGAGTGGGGGGTTTAGTGTAGAGTTAGATGGTGAGGTATTTGTTGATTCTATTTTCTTAAAGCAAATTATAAGGGAGGTATACCGTATATACCTTATATACCAGTCTAGTAGGTGGCGGTAACAAAACATTTATTGGATACCAAACGCGACCTTAAACCTCATCGAAGAAGAAGAACGGCGGTACAGAGTATATAATGAATGTCAGATCGGATAAATCTTTACTTTAGTTCCGTCTTTTGACGACAGGGTCAGCTGGCTAAAATACTCATCCTTGGCACATGATTCTTGATCCCACAATTTGAGCCACGTGTGACGGGGCATAATTACCTCTTGCTTGCAGGGTTTGGAGAGTTAGATAACGTTATCTGTCTAATGTACAGAGTGACAATAAGATGGGAGACATATGCAAAACCGTGTAGCTAGCTGGCTTTGCATAAACAGTACCCGAGAAGAAAAAAAAACACTACAAAATGCAGCTAAAAAATGTCTAACGAGCATGTTAGTCACCTCTGGCTCAACGTTTAACTTGCTGTAGTGCAACTATAGTTAAAAATCATTTAGCTAAATCGCACCAACCATGCATTGTATATAAATAGCAGATGTTGCCTCAACGATTAAACATTTTTACAACCTCCCGGCATGTAATATAGTATAGACTAGCTGGGGCTCAATGCACCATGTGAATTACCCAATTTGTAAGTCGCTCTGGATAAGAGCGTCTGCTAAATGACTTAAATGTAAATGTAATTACGGTGCACTATTCCCGTTTAATATAGTATAGACTAGCCAGGGTTCAAAGCACCATGTGAATTACGGTGCACTATTCCCGTTCAAGGCCCACGCGCGTCTGCATAAAACCGGAGAAAGACGACTCGTTGTGAATATGTCATATCAGCCGTGTCGTTCTAGCTATCTGTTCTTTAAAAAAATATATATATATAATAATAATTACAAAAATTGTTAGCTGTATACAAACGCGATGTATTAAATAATTATCGTGTTTTTTAATAGTTTCGATTAAGAGTTGTAAATTATTTTATTTTTTTATTAAAATGGTGAGATCTCAACATGGCGAATGTGCTTTAGGTGAATCCACTGCTGATTCTGTCAGGACCAATAACCAGTTATCTCAACACCAAAAAAATTTTAAATACATTTTAATTCAAATGTAAAAAAAATTGTGCATCTGTCAAGTCGCAAACTAAAATAACTAGCGAACGTTAACTAGTTTATTTTTTATTTTGATTGAAAACCAAAACATGGTAAAACGATCAAGCGGGAGGTTTGCAACAACGTGCCTGTCTATCCTGACCATTTTCAACAAGTCTTTATTCTCGCCTAATATAACTATAGTTACAGTACACTTTAGATAAAAGCTATATGGGCAAATACCCCCTTCCAGGAACAGCATCTCACCTTATCTTCGATTATAATGATCATGTTGATAGTTTTAGAGACGGTGACAGTCCTTCCTGCCGGTATATTTCCTCTCTGGTTGTCTGTTTCGGGTAGCGGCACTGTGGACCACGCAGACTGAACCGGACAGCTCGTTATGCAGGGGCGGGTTATGCAAATGTCATTTCAGAACAATCCGGCCCCCCATCTCCACGCTATTTTAATCCGCTACATTCACGGTGTGTTGTCGAAAACAGACTGTTGTATTCATTCTCGACAATAACTGTCTCTCCATTAAATCAGCCTGCGGTTGCACAGCAGTCCCACGACGGGAAGGTAACACCTGCTCTTCAGAAACACGCAGTAATGTGAGGTGTAAGTTAGAAGTCGAGTAAACCACCTGGACAGGACGCTAGTTTATCACAGTTCCATCCATTAGTTCATCAAGACAGTGGTATACTGACAGCCCCATGTAGTGTAGTGTTCCATTCTAGTTCATCAAGACAGTGGTATACTGACAGCCTCATGTAGTGTAGTGTTCCATTCTAGTTCATCAAGACAGTGGTATACTGACAGCCCCATGTAGTGTTCCATTCTAGTTCATCAAGACAGTGGTATACTGACAGCCCCATGTAGTGTTCCATTCTAGTTCATCAAGACAGTGGTATACTGACAGCCCCATGTAGTGTTCCATTCTAGTTCATCAAGACAGTGGTATACTGACAGCCCCATGTAGTGTTCCATTCTAGTTCATCAAGACAGTGGTATACTGACAGCCCATGTAGTGTTCCATTCTAGTTCATCAAGACAGTGGTATACTGACAGCCCCATGTAGTGTTCCATTCTAGTTCATCAAGACAGTGGTATACTGACAGCCCCATGTAGTGTAGTGTTCCATTCTAGTTCATCAAGACAGTGGTATACTGACAGCCCCATGTAGTGTAGTGTTCCATTCTAGTTCATCAAGACAGTGGTATACTGACAGCCCCATGTAGTGTTCCATTCTAGTTCATCAAGACAGTGGTATACTGACAGCCCCATGTAGTGTAGTGTTCATCAAGACAGTGGTATACTGACAGCCCCATGTAGTGTCCATCAAGACAGTGGTCATCAAGACAGTGGTATACTGACAGCCCCATGTAGTGTTCCATTCTAGTTCATCAAGACAGTGGTATACTGACAGCCCCATGTAGTGTTCCATTCTAGTTCATCAAGACAGTGGTATACTGACAGCCCCATGTAGTGTTCCATTCTAGTTCATCAAGACAGTGGTATACTGACAGCCCCATGTAGTGTT
>NW_025745843.1:40692-55692 GCF_021184085.1 Oncorhynchus gorbuscha
CTAAACACTGAGGATGGAACACCTTATTAAACAGAGTTTAAACACTGAGGATGGATCACCTTATTGAACAGAGTTTAAACACTGAGGATGGAACACCTTATTGAACAGAGTTTAAACACTGAGGATGGAACACCTTATTGACCAGAGTTTAAACACTGAGGATGGAACACCTTATTGAACAGAGTTTAAACACTGAGGATGGAACACCTTATTGAACAGAGTTTAAACACTAGGATGGAACACCTTATTGAACAGAGTTTAAACACTGAGGATGGAACACCTTATTGAACACTGAGGATGGAACACCTTATTGAACACTGAGGATGGAACACCTTATTGAACAGAGTTTATACACTGAGGATGGAACACCTTATTGAACAACTTATTGAACAGAGTTCATACACTGAGGATGGAACACCTTATTGAACACCTTATTGAACAGAGTTTAAACACTGAGGATGGAACACCTTATTGAACAGAGTTTAAACACTGAGGATGGATCACCTTATTGAACAGAGTTTAAACACTGAGGATGGATCACCTTATTGAACACTGAGGATGGAACACCTTATTGAACACCTTATTGAACAGAGTCTAAACACTGAGGATGGAACACCTTATTGAACACCTTATTGAACAGAGTCTAAACACTGAGGATGGAACACCTTATTGAACACCTTATTGAACAGAGTCTAAACACTGAGGATGGAACACCTTATTGAACACCTTATTGAACAGAGTCTAAACACTGAGGATGGAACACCTTATTGAACAGAGTCTAAACACTGAGGATGGAACACCTTATTGAACAGAGTCTAAACACTGAGGATGGAACACCTTATTGAACACCTTATTGAACAGAGTTTAAACACTGAGGATGGAACACCTTATTGAACAGAGTCTAAACACTGAGGATGGAACACATTATTACTACAATGTTACAGGCAACACTATCAATATAATAAGAATATACAGTGGGGCAAAAAAAGTATTTAGTCAGCCACCAATTGTGCAAGTTCTCCCACTTAAAAAGATGGGAGAGGCCTGTAATTTTCATCATAGGTACACTTTAACTATGACAGACAAAATGAGAAGAAAAAAATCACATTGTAGGATTTTTAATTTTTAGCACAACTTACAGGCATGTGTTCATACATACGGGTGGTCCCGGGAATCAAACCCCCTATCCTGGAGTTGCGAGTTCTATGCTCTACCAGCTGAGCTACAGAGGACCACAGTGAGAAAGGTTTTCACCACGTATTGTAGCTCTGTGGTGAATATGTCTGTGATTTGGCCAGTCACCACTCACATACTAGGTGGTGTGCATGTCTGTGCGTGTGTGTTCCGAATGTGTGTGTTGCGTGTGTGTGTGTGTTGCGTGTGTGTGTGTTGCGTGTGTGTGTTTGCCTGCACTTGAATGGATGTGAGAGGCAGGTGTCTATGTTAATGTGTTCTCATATCTCCTTCATCCACTCTGCCATTCAACTGTCTAGTGAATAAAGAAAAGACACAGAGAGAAGCAGAAGAGCGGGGAGGTTAGGAGAGAGAGAGAGAGAGAGAGAGAGAGAGAGAGAGAGAGAGAGAGAGAGGGACAGGAGAGAGAGAGACAGAGAGGGACAGGAGAGAGAGAGAGAGAGAGAGAGAGAGAGGGACAGGAGAGAGAGAGAGAGGGACAGGAGAGAGAGAGACAGGGACAGGAGAGAGAGAGACAGGGACAGGAGAGAGAGAGACAGGGACAGGAGAGAGAGAGAGGGACAGGAGAGAGAGAGACAGGGACAGGAGAGAGAGAGACAGGGACAGGAGAGAGAGAGACAGGAGAGAGAGAGAGGGAGAGAGAGAGAGAGACAGGAGAGAGAGAGAGAGACAGAGAGAGAGAGAGAGGGACAGGAGAGAGAGAGAGAGAGAGACAGGAGAGAGAGAGAGAGAGACAGGAGAGAGAGAGAGAGAGAGAGAGACAGAGAGAGAGAGAGAGAGAGAGAGAGAGAGAGAGAGAGAGAGAGAGACAGGAGAGAGAGAGAGAGAGGAGAGAGAGAGAGAGAGAGAGAGAGAGAGAGAGAGAGAGAGAGAGAGAGAGAGAGAGAGAGAGAGAGAGAGAGAGAAGGATAGGAGAGTGAGAGAGAGAGAGGTTAGGAGAGAGAGAGAGAGAGAGAGGAGAGAGAGAGAGAGAGAGAGAGAGAGAGAGAGAGAGAGAGAGAGAGAGAGAGAGAGAGAGAGAGAGATAGAGAGAGAGAGAGGTTAGAGAGAGAGAGAGAGAGAGAGAGAGAGAGAGAGAGAGAGAGAGAGAGAGAGAGAGAGAGAGGATAGGAGAGTGAGAGAGAGAGAGAGAGAGAGGAGAGAGGTTAGAGAGAGAGAGAGAGAGAGAGAGAGAGCAGGAGAGAGAGAGAGAGCAGAGAGAGAGAGAGAGAGAGAGCAGAGAGAGAGAGAGAGAGGAGAGAGAGAGAGAGAGAGAGAGAGATTAGGAGAGGAGGAATTGAAGAGAAAAAGTGTGTGTGTGTCAGTGGCGTGTATTCATACCAAGGGAAGCCAGGCTTTCACCCCCCCGAAAATATTTTAAAACAATGTATCTTTAGTGTCTCTGCGTTTCTGAATTTTCCTTCAATTGGCAAGAAGAAAGAATCAGAGTGAGCTAAACAGATACCCTCTGTCTCTCTATGTGTAGGCCATGTATCTGATGCTATCTTTACAGTGAAACAGCGCCCCTCTGTCTCTCTATGTGTAGGCCATGTATCTGATGCTGTGTGGTCCAAAATAGTATGACATTGTTGCCGACCTGTAGCATTGAAACCAGACAGCATTTAGCCTCCATTTATAGATATATATATATATTTAAATAATAGCCAATCAACGTTGAGCTCAACCAAAAAATAAATGTCAAGGTAAACCATCTTGGATTTGGCCAATCACATCGAGAACATATGTCATTGACAGAAAATCTTTGTGTTGTTGTTTTCCAGTGACAAGCTAGCTAGCTAACTAGCTAAAATAGGTCCTTTCTTAAATTAGCCATGGATGGAGATAGGGATTTGGACTTGTGGTTTTTACTTCATTCTCCATTCTGGCAAATGATTATAACTTCGATTCTGATCTAACCATTAATTCATATGTTGTTGTGCGCATGGCCTGAGAGGATAGAAGTTTAAATATGTAGCTAAATGTAGAAGGCTAATGTTAACTAGCGAACGTTGTCCATGAATGGAAATTAGGCAGAGCGAGCAATTAGCATTTTAGCCAGGTAGCCGAGGACAACAAACAAGAAATGTTTGTTCTTCATCTGTCGTTCTGCCCCTGAACAGGCAGTTAACCCCCTGTTCCTAGACCAGTTAACCCCACTGTTCCTAGACCAGTTAACCCCACTGTCCCTAGACCAGTTAACCCCCTGTTCCTAGACCAGTTAACCCCACTGTTCCTAGACCAGTTAACCCCACTGTTCCTAGACCAGTTAACCCACTGTTCCTAGACCAGTTAACCCCACTGTTCCTAGACCAGTTAACCCCACTGTTCCTAGACCAGTTAACCCACTGTTCCTAGACCAGTTAACCCCACTGTTCCTAGACCAGTTAACCCACTGTTCCTAGACCAGTTAACCCACTGTCCCTAGACCAGTTAACCCCACTGTTCCTAGACCAGTTAACCCCACTGTTCCTAGACCAGTTAACCCACTGTTCCTAGACCAGTTAACCCACTGTTGCTAGAACAGTTAACCTACTGTTCCTAGACCAGTCAACCCCACTGTTCCTAGACCAGTTAACCCACTGTTCCTAGACCAGTTAACCCCACTGTTCCTAGACCAGTTAACCCCACTGTTCCTAGACCAGTCAACCCCACTGTTCCTAGACCAGTTAACCCACTGTTCCTAGACCAGTTAACCCCACTGTTCCTAGACCAGTCAACCCCACTGTTCCTAGACCAGTTAACCCACTGTTCCTAGACCAGTTAACCCACTGTTCCTAGACCAGTTAACCCACTGTTCCTAGACCAGTTAACCCACTGTTCCTAGACCAGTTAACCCCACTGTTCCTAGACCAGTTAACCCCACTGTTCCTAGACCAGTTAACCCACTGTTCCTAGACCAGTTAACCCACTGTTCCTAGACCAGTTAACCCACTGTTCCTAGACCAGTTAACCCCACTGTTCCTAGACCAGTTAACCCCACTGTTCCTAGACCAGTTAACCCCACTGTTCCTAGACCAGTTAACCCCACTGTTCCTAGACCAGTTAACCCACTGTTCCTAGACCAGTTAACCCCACTGTTCCTAGACCAGTTAACCCCACTGTTCCTAGACCAGTTAACCCCACTGTTCCTAGACCAGTTAACCCACTGTTCCTAGACCAGTTAACCCCCTGTTCCTAGACCAGTTAAGCCACTGTCCCTAGACCAGGTAACCCCACTGTTCCTAGACCAGTTAACCCACTGTTCCTAGACCAGTTAACCCACTGTCCCTAGACCAGTTAACCCCACTGTTCCTTGACCAGTTAACCCCACTGTTCCTTGACCAGTTAACCCACTGTTCCTAGACCAGTTAACCCACTGTTCCTAGACCAGTTAACCCCACTGTTCCTAGACCAGTTCACCCCACTGTTCCTAGACCAGTTCACCCCACTGTTCCTAGACCAGTTAACCCCACTGTTCCTAGACCAGTTAACCCACTGTTCCTAGACCAGTTAACCCACTGTTCCTAGACCAGTTAACCCCACTGTTCCTAGACCAGTTAACCCCACTGTTCCTAGACCAGTTAACCCCACTGTTCCTAGACCAGTTAACCCACTGTTCCTAGACCAGTTAACCCCACTGTTCCTAGACCAGTTAACCCACTGTTCCTAGACCAGTTAACCCCACTGTTCCTAGACCAGTTAACCCACTGTTCCTAGACCAGTTAACCCACTGTTCCTAGACCAGTTAACCCACTGTTCCTAGACCAGTTAACCCCACTGTTCCTAGACCAGTTAACCCCACTGTTCCTAGACCAGTTAACCCCACTGTTCCTAGACCAGTTAACCCCACTGTTCCTAGACCAGTTAACCCACTGTTCCTAGACCAGTTAACCCCACTGTTCCTAGACCAGTTAACCCACTGTTCCTAGACCAGTTAACCCACTGTTCCTAGACCAGTTAACCCACTGTTCCTAGACCAGTTAACCCCACTGTTCCTAGACCAGTTAACCCCACTGTTCCTAGACCAGTTCACCCCCTGTTCCTAGACCAGTTAACCCACTGTTCCTAGACCAGTTAACCCCACTGTTCCTAGACCAGTTAACCCACTGTTCCTAGACCAGTTAACCCCACTGTTCCTAGACCAGTTAACCCACTGTTCCTAGACCAGTTAACCCACTGTTCCTAGACCAGTTAACCCACTGTTCCTAGACCAGTTAACCCACTGTTCCTAGACCAGTTAACCCCACTGTTCCTAGACCAGTTAACCCCACTGTTCCTAGACCAGTTCACCCCCTGTTCCTAGACCAGTTAACCCACTGTTCCTAGACCAGTTAACCCCACTGTTCCTAGACCAGTTAACCCACTGTTCCTAGACCAGTTAACCCACTGTTCCTAGACCAGTTAACCCACTGTTCCTAGACCAGTTAACCCACTGTTCCTAGACCAGTTAACCCACTGTTCCTAGACCAGTTAACCCACTGTTCCTAGACCAGTTAACCCACTGTTCCTAGACCAGTTCACCCCACTGTTCCTAGACCAGTTAACCCACTGTTCCTAGACCAGTTAACCCCACTGTTCCTAGACCAGTTAACCCCACTGTTCCTAGACCAGTTAACCCCACTGTTCCTAGACCAGTTAACCCCACTGTTCCTAGACCAGTTAACCCACTGTTCCTAGACCAGTTAACCCACTGTTCCTAGACCAGTTAACCCACTGTTCCTAGACCAGTTAACCCCACTGTTCCTAGACCAGTTAACCCCACTGTTCCTAGACCAGTTAACCCCACTGTTCCTAGACCAGTTAACCCCACTGTTCCTAGACCAGTTAACCCACTGTTCCTAGACCAGTTAACCCCACTGTTCCTAGACCAGTTAACCCCACTGTTCCTAGACCAGTTAACCCACTGTTCCTAGACCAGTTAACCCACTGTTCCTAGACCAGTTAACCCCACTGTTCCTAGACCAGTTAACCCACTGTTCCTAGACCATTTAACCCAATGTTCCTAGACCAGTTAACCCCACTGTTCCTAGACCAGTTAACCCACTGTTCCTAGACCAGTTAACCCACTGTTCCTAGACCAGTTAACCCACTGTTCCTAGACCAGTTAACCCACTGTTCCTAGACCAGTTAACCCACTGTTCCTAGACCAGTTCACCCCACTGTTCCTAGACCAGTTAACCCATTGTTCCTAGACCAGTTAACCCCACTGTTCCTAGACCAGTTAACCCACTGTTCCTAGACCAGTTAACCCACTGTTCCTAGACCAGTTAACCCACTGTTCCTAGACCAGTTCACCCCACTGTTCCTAGACCAGTTAACCCACTGTTCCTAGACCAGTTAACCCCACTGTTCCTAGACCAGTTAACCCCACTGTTCCTAGACCAGTTAACCCACTGTTCCTAGACCAGTTAACCCCACTGTTCCTAGACCAGTTAACCCACTGTTCCTAGACCAGTTAACCCCACTGTTCCTAGACCAGTTAACCCCACTGTTCCTAGACCAGTTAACCCACTGTTCCTAGACCAGTTAACCCACTGTTCCTAGACCAGTTAACCCCACTGTTCCTAGACCAGTTAACCCACTGTTCCTAGACCAGTTAACCCACTGTTCCTAGACCAGTTAACCCCACTGTTCCTAGACCAGTTAACCCCACTGTTCCTAGACCAGTTAACCCACTGTTCCTAGACCAGTTAACCCCACTGTTCCTAGACCAGTTAACCCCACTGTTCCTAGACCAGTTAACCCCACTGTTCCTAGACCAGTTAACCCCACTGTTCCTAGACCAGTTAACCCCACTGTTCCTAGACCAGTTAACCCAATGTTCCTAGACCAGTTAACCCCACTGTTCCTAGACCAGTTCACCCCACTGTTCCTAGACCAGTTAACCCCACTGTTCCTAGACCAGTTAATCCCACTGTTCCTAGACCAGTTAACCCACTGTTCCTAGACCAGTTAACCCACTGTTCCTAGACCAGTTAACCCCACTGTTCCTAGACCAGTTAACCCACTGTTCATAGACCAGTTAACCCCACTGTTCCTAGACCAGTTAACCCCACTGTTCCTAGACCAGTTCACCCCACTGTTCCTAAACCAGTTAACCCCACTGTTCCTAGACCAGTTAACCCACTGTTCCTAGACCAGTTAACCCACTGTTCCTAGACCAGTTAAGCCACTGTTCCTAGACCAGTTAACCCACTGTTCCTAGACCAGTTAACCCACTGTTCCTAGACCAGTTAACCCCACTGTTCCTAGACCAGTTAACCCCACTGTTCCTAGGCCAGTTAACCCACTGTTCCTAGGCCAGTTAACCCCACTGTTCCTAGACCAGTTAACCCACTGTTCCTAGACCAGTTAACCCAATGTTCCTAGACCAGTTAACCCCACTGTTCCTAGACCAGTTCACCCCACTGTTCCTAGACCAGTTAACCCCACTGTTCCTAGACCAGTTAACCCCACTGTTCCTAGACCAGTTAACCCACTGTTCCTAGACCAGTTAACCCACTGTTCCTAGACCAGTTAACCCCACTGTTCCTAGACCAGTTAATCCACTGTTCCTAGACCAGTTAACCCCACTGTTCCTAGACCAGTTTACCCCACTGTTCCTAGACCAGTTAACCCACTGTTCCTAGACCAGTTAACCCCACTGTTCCTAGACCAGTTAACCCACTGTTCCTAGACCAGTTAACCCCACTGTTCCTAGACCAGTTAACCCCACTGTTCCTAGACCAGTTAACCCCACTGTTCCTAGACCAGTTAACCCCACTGTTCCTAGACCAGTTAACCCCACTGTTCCTAGACCAGTTAACCCAATGTTCCTAGACCAGTTAACCCCACTGTTCCTAGACCAGTTCACCCCACTGTTCCTAGACCAGTTAACCCCACTGTTACTAGACCAGTTAATCCCACTGTTCCTAGACCAGTTAACCCACTGTTCCTAGACCAGTTAACCCACTGTTCCTAGACCAGTTAACCCCACTGTTCCTAGACCAGTTAACCCACTGTTCCTAGACCAGTTCACCCCACTGTTCCTAGACCAGTTAACCCACTGTTCCTAGACCAGTTAACCCCACTGTTCCTAGACCAGTTAACCCCACTGTTCCTAGACCAGTTAACCCACTGTTCCTAGACCAGTTAACCCCACTGTTCCTAGACCAGTTAACCCCACTGTTCCTAGACCAGTTAACCCACTGTTCATAGACCAGTTAACCCCACTGTTCCTAGACCAGTTAACCCCACTGTTCCTAGACCAGTTCACCCCACTGTTCCTAAACCAGTTAACCCCACTGTTCCTAGACCAGTTAACCCACTGTTCCTAGACCAGTTAACCCACTGTTCCTAGACCAGTTAAGCCACTGTTCCTAGACCAGTTAACCCACTGTTCCTAGACCAGTTAACCCACTGTTCCTAGACCAGTTAACCCCACTGTTCCTAGACCAGTTAACCCCACTGTTCCTAGGCCAGTTAACCCACTGTTCCTAGGCCAGTTAACCCCACTGTTCCTAGACCAGTTAACCCACTGTTCCTAGACCAGTTAACCCAATGTTCCTAGACCAGTTAACCCCACTGTTCCTAGACCAGTTCACCCCACTGTTCCTAGACCAGTTAACCCCACTGTTCCTAGACCAGTTAACCCCACTGTTCCTAGACCAGTTAACCCACTGTTCCTAGACCAGTTAACCCACTGTTCCTAGACCAGTTAACCCCACTGTTCCTAGACCAGTTAATCCACTGTTCCTAGACCAGTTAACCCCACTGTTCCTAGACCAGTTTACCCCACTGTTCCTAGACCAGTTAACCCACTGTTCCTAGACCAGTTAACCCCACTGTTCCTAGACCAGTTAACCCACTGTTCCTAGACCAGTTAACCCCACTGTTCCTAGACCAGTTAACCCCACTGTTCCTAGACCAGTTAACCCCACTGTTCCTAGACCAGTTAACCCCACTGTTCCTAGACCAGTTAACCCCACTGTTCCTAGACCAGTTAACCCAATGTTCCTAGACCAGTTAACCCCACTGTTCCTAGACCAGTTCACCCCACTGTTCCTAGACCAGTTAACCCCACTGTTACTAGACCAGTTAATCCCACTGTTCCTAGACCAGTTAACCCACTGTTCCTAGACCAGTTAACCCACTGTTCCTAGACCAGTTAACCCCACTGTTCCTAGACCAGTTAACCCACTGTTCCTAGACCAGTTCACCCCACTGTTCCTAGACCAGTTAACCCACTGTTCCTAGACCAGTTAACCCCACTGTTCCTAGACCAGTTAACCCCACTGTTCCTAGACCAGTTAACCCACTGTTCCTAGACCAGTTAACCCCACTGTTCCTAGACCAGTTAACCCCACTGTTCCTAGACCAGTTAACCCCACTGTTCCTAGACCAGTTAACCCACTGTTCCTAGACCAGTTAACCCACTGTTCCTAGACCAGTTAACCCCACTGTTCCTAGACCAGTTAACCCCACTGTTCCTAGACCAGTTAACCCACTGTCCCTAGACCAGTTAACCCACTGTTCCTAGGCCGTCATTGAAAATAAGAATATGTTCTTAACTGACTTGCCTAGTAAAATAAAGGTTAAAAAAAATAATTTAAAAAAAGACATTCACACAGATGAATTCATAAACTTCTTGGACGAAAAGATCATGATCATTGGAAAGCAAATGACGGCTCTTTGAATCTGTGTATTTCTCTAAAACTCAAGAGTTCCTGGGTCTGCACAACACTGCCAGGACCTTCGGATCAAGGGAGACACTCAAGTTTTTTTAAAATCCTGTATCTCTGTGAAAATAGTCTTGGCCTCTAAACCTTTAAGCCGCCTACTGGATCCTATTCCAACTAAACTACTGAAAGAGCTGCTTCCTGTGCTTGGCCCTCCTATGTTGGGGGCGGCAGGGTAGCCTAGTGGTACTGTTCCTAGATCAGTTAACCCACTGTTCCTAGACCAGTTAACCCATCTGTCGTTCTGCCCCTAGAACAGGCGGGTTAACCCACTGTTCCTAGGCCGTCATTGAAAATAAGAATTTGTTCTTAACTGACTTGCCTCGTTAAATAAAGGTAAAAAAATAAGTAAATGTTGAACATAATAAACGGCTCTCTATCCACCGGATGTGTACCAAACTCACTAAAAGTGGCAGTAATAAAGCCTCTCTTGAAAAAGCCCAAACTTGACCCATAAAAAAATTAAAAAGGAACAAGTTTATATGGAATCTTCCATTCCTCTCAACATTTTTTGGGAAAAAGTTGTGCAGCAACTCACTGCCTTCCTGAAGACAAACAATGTCTACAACACGCTCCAGTCTGGGTTTAGACCCCATCATAGCACTGTTACATATACATATATATATATATATATATACTGTATGTTACAGGAGAAGGTCAATCTGGGAAACGTTCCCAACAGGAAAAGGAGTCAGCGTATGTTACAAGTGAAATCAGTTGACAGACAGTGAGCTGGGTACGGGTCAGGACAACTTATCTGGGAAAAACAAATAACACAAATGATTCAAGATAGACTGAAAAGCATTTAAACATTTTCAGCAATCTTCAAAATATATCTTTACATTCCCCTTCAGAACACGGAAGGAATAGAACAGAACGTCTCACCATATTAGTTAAGGTGGTAAATGATCTTTTAATGGCGTCAGACCGAGGATCTGCATCTGTCCTCGTGCTCCTAGACCTTAGTGCTGCTCTTGACAACATCGATCACCACATTCTTTTGGAGAGATTGGAAACCCAAATTGGTCTACACAGGACACGTTCTGGCCTGGTTTAGATCTTATCTGTCGGAAAGATATCAGTTTGTCTGGTGTGGATGGTTTGTCCTCTGCGTTACTCTGGACCCTGATCTCTCTTTTGACGAACATATCGAGAATAGGTCAAGGGCAGCTTTGTCCATCTTTGTAACTTTGCAAAAATCTGAAAAGTTCTGTCTGAAAAATCACGCAGAAAAATGTATCCATGCTTTTGTCACTTCTAGGTTAGACTACTGCAATGCTCTACTTTCCGGCTACCCGGATAAAGCACTAAATAAACTTCAGTTAGTGCTAAACACGGCTGCTAGAATCCTGACTAGAACCAAAAAATGTGATCACATTACTCCAGCGCTAGCCTCCCTACACTGGCTTCCTGTCAAGGCAAGGGCTGATTTTAAGGTTTTACTGCTAACCTACAAAGCATTACATGGGCTTGCTCCTACCTATCTCTCTGATTTGGTCCTGCCGTACATACCTACACGTACGCTACGGTCACAAGACGCAGGCCTCCTTTCTGTCCCTAGAATTACAAAGCAAACAGCTCTTAATGGAACGGTCTGCCTATTCATGTGAGAAACACAGACTCGGTCTCGACCTTTAGGTCTTTACAGAAGACTCATCTCTTCAGTAGGTCCTATGATTGAGTGTAGTCTGGCCCAGGGATGTGAAGGTGAACAGAAGGACACTGGAGCGACGAAACGCCCTTGCTGTCACTGCCTGGCCGGTTCCCCTCTCTCTCTCCACTGGGATTCTCTTTCATGCCGTCCCTAGGAGGGGTGTGTTACATCGTTGCCAGGCTTTTTCCCACTAAAACTCGACTTGAATGGGTTGAGTCACTGATGTGCTCTTCCTGTCTGGTCTTGCGCCCCCCCTTGGGCTCGACCTCTGAATGCTCGGCTATGAAAAGCGTTTGTCATTTGTCATTAGGTGTCTAGTGATATTGGTGTCTAGCTGTAGGCTAGTTGTCTAGTGATATTGGTGTCTAGTGATATTGGTGTCTAGTGATTTTGGTGTCTAGCTGTAGGCTAGTTGTCTAGTGATATTGGTGTCTAGCTGTAGGCTAGTTGTCTAGTGATATTGGTGTCTAGCTGTAGGTTAGGTGTCTAGTGATATTGGTGTCTAGCTGTAGGCTAGTTGTCTAGTGATATTGGTGTCTAGCTGTAGGCTAGTTGTCTAGTGATATTGGTGTCTAGCTGTAGGTTAGGTGTCTAGTGATATTGGTGTCTAGCTGTAGGCTAGTTGTCTAGTGATATTGGTGTCTAGCTGTAGGCTAGTTGTCTAGTGATATTGGTGTCTAGTGATATTGGTGTCTAGCTGTAGGCTAGTAGTCTAGTGATGTTGGTGTCTAGTGATATTGGTGTCTAGTGATATTGGTGTCTAGCTGTAGGCTAGTTGTCTGGTGATATTGGTGTCTAGCTGTAGGCTAGTTGTCTAGTGATATTGGTGTCTAGTTGTCTAGTGATATTGGTGTCTAGCTGTCTAGTGATATTGGTGTCTAGCTGTAGGCTAGTTGTCTAGTGATATTGGTGTCTAGTTGTCTAGTGATATTGGTGTCTAGGTCTGGTTTAGTTGTCTAGTGATATTGGTGTCTAGCTGTAGGCTAGTAGTCTAGTGATATTGGTGTCTAGGTCTGGTTTAGTTGTCTAGTGATATTGGTGTCTAGCTGTAGGTTAGTTGTCTAGTGATATTGGTGTCTAGCTGTAGGCTATGTGTCTAGTGATATTGGTGTCTAGTGACATCTAATATCGATAGAAACAAATCAAGTTAAATAAATGCTCTGGTACTTCTGGCTATGAATGGTACGGAGAACACCAATACCCACAATGCCCCTGGAAAACAAACCAATGAGCCTCTAAACAGCTGACTGACAAAATCAAACAATGAATAAATAGAATGAATTGGAATAAAGGCTTCTTTTTGTTTTAATCAAGGGCGCATGACAAACAACTGGCGAAAATGCGGAAGTGGAAAGGAACATCTATGCGTTTTGAAGGCGCTCAGCTGAGACCGAAATGTTGCACTATTGAGTGGCCAGTGCAGTCACGTCATAATGGTTTAAACCATAACACAGATGTGGAGGGGTGTTCGTTTCATTTGGAAGTTTTTCTTTTAATATTTCATCACTGTAAAACATATTTACCACTCCATTTTAAACAAATAAGAGAATGGTTAAATTAGCATTATTTAAGGGGGGTTAACGAGGAGCGGAGCGGAGCCCCCCCCTCCTGGCTCCCATGTAATTCGCATCGTCCATTGTTGCCTCCGTGGATCGATTTATACTTTTCTGACCTGTCCCAAAATAATTTGGCTTAGCTTGACGCGCATTCAGTTAGGCACTTTTAAGTTAAGGCTTACGCACTAATGCCAAATAGCCAAACATAATGAAATGAAAAACATCAATGTAGCCTATAGATCGATATAAATTGCGCAAGAATGAGACAGTTATGGATTTTTAAGGTATTATTTGATCTTCATTTACCGCCCGTTCGCCTCCCGTCCGACCGCTCGCCTCACACCCGCCCTTCAACCAAACAATATTTAATGACCCGCCTTCTACGCGGTTTGGACTGCGGGTTATGAGTCAACATGCGCATCACTAGTGTGTGTGTGAGTATTTGTCTGTGTTTTGTGTGTGTAGTATCACTTGAGCAAAAACTTATTTCCTCTCTCTCCTCATCCCTCCCCTTCCCTCTCAGTTCTCTCCTCTTGTCCCTCCTCTCTCTCTCTCTCTCTCTCTCTCTCTCTCTCTCTCTCTCTCTCTCTCTCTCTCTCTCTCTCTCTCTCTCTCTCTCTCTCTCTCTCTCTCTCTCTCTCTCTCTCTCTCTCTCTCTCTCTCTCTCTCTCTCTCTCTCTCTTCCTCTTTCTCCTCTTCTCTCTCCTCTTGTATCTCCTCTCTATCCTCTCTCCTCCCTCTCTCTTATCTCGCCCACCCTCGCTCCCTCCCGCCCAGTGTAAGGGCGTCCCTGGTTGGTTTCCATGGCTTGCCTTGCCGTAAAGTGAGGGAAAATGTCAGATTCCTGTCAGTGTTTTCTATTCTTGATCCCGAACCAGGCGTTGTTCCGATATATCTCAAGAAGCATGGCTATTACAGCCTTATACCTAGTTAAACACCACGCTGGGATGTGCTATTCTTCATCCAAGGGACTTTAACACGGGTAAGATGTCAAATATAGCCTAGTCTACAATGTAGTAAATCCGACGTAATAACGTTAGTGAGTATTCGGCTCGCTAGCTAACTTTATATCACCAGGTACGTCCACTGAAAGCAGATGTGTAGATCAATTGTTGCTATTATTTCCCGACAAAATTTCATTCATTTTTTTTACGTTCTAACGTTCTAACGTTCTTAGAACGTTGCCGATGTTGAAACAAAGTTGCGCCCTCGACGATCCAATGTTGTTGCCAGTTGCCACCCCGTCGATGTGTGTTGCTAGTTGGTACAAATTCCCTTGATGATAATGATGTTAATGATGATAATGATGACTCAGTCACAGACAAGACACTGTAACATCTTCCTCACTCTAGCCTTTAGTTAGATGTTAGCTGGCCTGTTCCACAATGTAATCTGGCCCAATCAAATCAAAATCAAATCAAATGTATTTATAAAGCCCCTTCTTACATCAGCTGATATCTCAAAGTGCTGTACAGAAACCCAGCCTAAAACCCCCAAACAGCAAGCAATGCAGGTGTAGAAGCACGGTGGCTAGGAAAAACTCCCTAGAAACTCCAAAACCTAGGAAGAAACCTAGAGAGGAACCAGGCTATGAGGGGTGGCCAGTCCTCTTCTGGTTGTGCCGGGTGGAGATTCTAACCTCTCCTGGGCCAGTCATTGGCCCTGTCTATAGGCCTAGTCTGTCTGTCTGTCTATAGACCCTGTCTGTTTGTCTATAGACCCTGTCTGTCTGTCTGTAGTCCTAGTCTGTCTGTCTGTTTGTCTGTTTATAGGCTCTGTCTGTCTGTCTAGTCTAAACTAACCCTGTCTGTCTGCCTGTCTGTCTGCCTGTCTGTCTGTCTGTCTGGTCTAAACTAACCCTGTCTGTCTGTCTGTCTGGTCTAAACTAACCCTGTCTGTCTGTCTATAGACCCTGTCTGTC
>NW_025745843.1:58192-73192 GCF_021184085.1 Oncorhynchus gorbuscha
GTCTGTCTGTCTGTGTGTCTAGTCTAAACTAACCCAGTCTGTCTGTGTGTCTAGTCTAAACTAACCCAGTCTGTCTGTGTGTCTAAAACTAACCCAGTCTGTCTGTCTGTCTGTCTGTGTGTCTAGTCTAAACTAACCCTGTCTGTGTGTCTAGTCTGTCTGTGTGTCTAGTCTAAACTCTAAAACTAACCCAGTCTGTCTGTGTGTCTAGTCTAAACTAACCCAGTCTGTCTGTGTGTCTAGTCTAAACTAACCCTGTCTGTCTGTCTGTCTGTCTGTGTCTAGTCTAAACTAACCCTGTCTGTCTGTCTGTCTAGTCTAGTCTGTCTGTGTGTCTAGTTTAAACTAACCCAGTCTGTCTGTGTGTCTAGTCTAAACTAACCCAGTCTGTCTGTCTAGTCTAAACTAAGTCTAGTTTAAACCCTGTCTGTCTGTCTGTCTGTCTGTCTGTCTAAACTAACCCTGTCTGTCTGTGTCTAAACTAACTGTCTGTCTGTGTGTCTAGTCTAAACTGTCTGTGTGTCTAGTCTAAACTAACCCAGTCTGTCTGTGTGTCTAGTCTAAACTAACCCAGTGTCTGTGTGTCTAGTCTAAACTAACCCAGTCTGTCTGTGTGTCTGGTCTAAACTAACCCAGTCTGTCTGTCTGTGTGTCTCCTGTCCCCAGGTGCCTCCCTATCAGAGCCATGTCACTGGGCAGCAGGGGAAGCAGTAGCAGCAGCGGAGGTGTGAGGTGTCAAACCTCCCAGTGGAGGTGTGGCGTGTGGTCCTGGCCTAACCTCCCCTGTGTGTTTCCTCCCAGAGCTGGGCCGTTGCAGCCTGGTGTGCAGGGCCTGGAGAGAGCTGATCCTCTCCCTGGATAACACCCGTTGGAGACAGCTCTGCCTGGGCCTGCCCGAGTGTCCTCGACACCCCAACTGGCCCAGGTACTGAAGTGGAGATGGACGTTCTCTGAACTACGAAAGGTCCTCGTTGACATTCTCTAACCCCCGTGTGTCTCTCTGACTGTCCCCCACACAGCCGGCCCCACCTGGAGCCCTCATCCTGGAGAGAAGCCCTGAGGCAGCACGCCATCGCCAGTCGTACCTGGTCCCGCCACGCCCACCCTGAGCTCCAGCCCTCCGCCTGCCTCCACCTGTTCCGCCGGAGGAAGGAGAGGAGGGTGTGGCAGGTGGGGTCGGGGCTGGAGCTGGAGACGCTGAGGGAGGCGTTGGGGGTCGCTGGGTCGTACGACCGGGTGGTACTGCACCCCGGGGTGTATGAGGAGCAGGCAGAGTTGGTGCTGAAGGTGACTTAACTGATTGGCTGCTGTTGTCTTGATGATGCAATGTCTAGTTAAAGGAGACTTACTGATTGGCTGCTGTTGTCTTGATGATGCAATGTCTAGTTAAAGGAGACTTACTGATTGATTGATTGATTGATTAATATCTGTTAATATCTGTTAATATCTGTTAGTATAAGTTAGTATCTGTTAATATCTGTTAGTATCTGTTAGTATCTGTTAATATCTGTTAGTATCTGTTAATATCTGTTAATGTCTGTTAGTATCTGTTAGTATCTGTTAATATATTAGTATCTTAATGTCTGTTAATATCTGTTAGTATCTGTTAGTATCTGTTAGTATCTGTTAATGTCTGTTAGTATCTGTTAGTATCTGTTAGTATCTGTTAGTATCTGTTAATACCTGTTAGTACCTGTTAGTATCTGTTAATGCCTGTTAGTATCTGTTAGTATCTATCAATATATGTTAATATCTGTTAGTATCTGTTAATATCTGTTAATATCTGTTAATATCTGTTAATATCTGTTAATATCTGTTAGTATCTGTTAGTATCTGCTAGTGTCTGTTAATATCTGTTAATATCTGTTAATATCTGTTAGTATAAGTTAGTATCTGTTAATATATTAGTATATTAATGCCTGTTAATATCTGTTAATATAAGTTAATATCTGTTAATATATTAGTGTCTGTTAATATATTTTAGTATCATGTATTGTAATAAGATCTGCAATTTGATAGATGAAAATATTGACCTTTGACCCTGCCAGGTGCCTGTGGAGGTGGTGGGGTTAGGGAGGCTGGGGGATGTGGCTCTCCTGGTCAGTCTGGAGCAGCAGTGTCCCACAGCCAGGCTGTCCAACCTGGTCTTCATGCCTGCATGGTTCTCCTCCGTTGTATACAAGGTACGTCCAATCAGATCACATTGTATACAAGGTACGTCCAATCAGATCACATTTAGATCTCCCTCTCCCTATACAAGGTACGTCCAATCAGATCACATTTAGATCTCCCACCTCCCTCTCCCTATACAAGGTACGTCCAATCAGATCACATTGTATACAAGGTACGTCCAATCAGATCACATTGTATACAAGGTACGTCCAATCAGATCACATTTAGATCTCCCTCCCTCTCCCTATACAAGGTACATCCAATCAGATCACATTTAGAAAACCCTTTTTACAACTGAACATGTGACAGTGCCTCTCCCTCCTCCCTACCTCCTCCTGCCTTCTACCTCCTCCCTCCTCCTCCTCCTGCACTCTACCTCCTCCTGCCCTCTACCTCCTCCCTCCCACTCCTACCCTCTACCTCCTTGCTCTCCCTCCTGCCCTCTACCTCCTCCTGCCCTCTACCTCCTCGCTCTCCCTCCTGCCCTCTACCTACTCCCTCCTCCTCCTGCCCTCTACCTCCTCCCTCCTCCTGCCTTCTACCTCCTCCTTCCTCCTCCTACACTCTACCTCCTCGCTCTTCCTCCTGCCCTCTACCTCCTCCTCCTGCCCTCTACCTCATCGCTCTCCCTCCTGCCCTCTACCTCCTCCCTCCTACTCCTGCCCTCTACCTCCTCCCTCCTCCTCCTGCCCTCTACCTACTCCCTCCTCCTCCCTGCCCTCTACCTCCTCCTGCCCTCTACCTCCTCGCTCTCCCTCCTGCCCTATACCTCCTCCTGCCCTCTACCTCCTCCCTCCTCCTCCTGCCCTCTACCTCCTCCTTCCCCCTCCTACCCTCTACCTCCTTGCTCTCCCCTCCTGCCCTCTACCTCCTCCCCTCTACCTCCTCGCTCCCCTCCTGCCCTCTACCTACTCCCTTGCTCCTCCTGCCCTCTACCTCCTCCCTCCTCCTCCTGCCTTCTACCTCCTCCCTCCTCCTCCTGCCCTCTACCTCCTCTCTCCTCCTCCTGCCCTCTACCTCCTCCTGCCCCCTCTACCTCATCGCTCTCCCTCCTGCCCTCTATCCTCCCTCCTACTCCTGCCCTCTACCTCCTCCCTCCCCTCCTACCTACTCTACCTCCCTCCTCCTGCCCTCTACCTCCTCCTGCCCTCTACCCTCCTGCCCTCCTGCCCTATCTACCTCCCTCCTGCCCTCCCTCTACCTCCTCCTCCTCCTGCCCTCTACCTCCTCCTCCCCCCTCTCCCTCCTACCTCCTCCATCCCCCTCCTCCCTCCCTCCCTCCTCCTGCCCTCTACCTCCTCCATCTCCCTCCTGCCCTCTACCTCCTCCCTCTCCCTCCTGCCCTCTACCTCCTCCCTCCCTCCTCCTACCCTCTACATCCCTCCTCCCTCCTGCCCTCTACCTCCTCCCCTCCTCCTGCCCTCCTCCTGCCCTCTCCCTCCTCCCCTCTCCCTCCTACCCTCCACCTCCTCCCTCTACCCTCCTACCCTCTACCTCCTCCCTCTCCCTCCTACCCTCTACCTCCTCCCTCTCCCTCCTGCCCTCTACCTCCCTCCCTCCATCCTCCTACCCTCCTACCTCCTACCTCCCTCCACCTCCTACCCCCTCTACATCCTCCTCCCCTCCTCCTCCTGCCCTCCCTCCATCCTCCTGCCCTCTACCTCCTCCTGCCCCTACATCCTCCTACCCTCTACCTCCCTCCACCTCCTACCCTCTACCTCCTCCCTCCACCTCCTACCCTCTACATCCTCCCTCTCCCTCCTGCCCTCTACCTCCTCCCTCCCTCCTACCCTCCCTCCTCCCTCTCCCTCCTCCCTCTACCCTCCTCCTCCTGCCCTCTACATCCTCCTACCCTCTACCTCCTCCCTCCACCTCCTACCCTCCCTCCTGCCCTCCCTCATCCTCCTGCCCTCTACATCCTGCCCTCTACATCCTCCTGCCCTCTACATCCTCCTGCCCTCTACATCCTCCTACCCTCTATCCTCCTCCCTCCTCCTCCTGCCCTCTACATCCTCCTGCCCTCTACATCCTCCCCTCTACCCCTCCTACCCTCCTCCCTCCTGCCCTCTACATCCTCCTGCCCTCTACATCCTCCTGCCCTCTACATCCTCCTGCCCTCTACATCCTCCTGCCCTCTACATCCTCCTGCCCTCTACATCCTCCTGCCCTCTACCTCCTCCTGCCCTCTACCTCCTCCCTCTCCCTCCTGCCCTCTACCTCCTACCCTCTACATCCTCCTGCCCTCTACCTCCTGCCCTCTACATCCTCCTGCCCTCTACATCCTCCTGCCCTCTACATCCTCCTGCCCTCTACTCCCTCCTGCCCTCTACCTCCTGCCCTCTACATCCTCCTGCCCTCTACATCCTCCTGCCCTCTACTCCCTCCTGCCCTCTACCTCCTCCTGCCCTCTACATCCTCCCTCCACCTCCTGCCCTCTACATCCTCCCTCCACCTCCTGCCCTCTACATCCTCCTGCCCTCTACATCCTCCCTGCCCTCTACATCCTCCTGCCCTCTACATCCTCCTGCCCTCTACATCCTCCTGCCCTCTACATCCTCCTGCCCTCCACCTCCTCCTGCCCTCTACATCCTCCTGCCCTCCTCCTCCTGCCCTCTACATCCTCCTGCCCTCTACATCCTCCTGCCCTCTACCCTCCTACCCTCCCTACATCCTCCTGCCCTCTACATCCTCCTGCCCTCTACATCCTCCTGCCCTCTACATCCTCCTGCCCTCTACATCCTCCTGCCCTCTACATCCTCCTGCCCTCTACATCCTCCTGCCCTCTACATCCTCCTGCCCTCTACATCCTCCTGCCCTCTACATCCTCCTGCCCTCTACATCCTCCTGCCCTCTACATCCTCCTGCCCTCTACATCCTCCCCCTCTACATCCTCCTGCCCTCTACATCCTCCCTCCACCTCCTGCCCTCTACATCCTCCTGCCCTCTACATCCTCCTGCCCTCCTCCTCCTGCCCTCTACATCCTCCTGCCCTCTACCTCCTGCCCTCTACATCCTCCTGCCCTCTACCTCCTGCCCTCCATCCTCCCTCCTCCTCCTGCCCTCTACATCCTCCTGCCCTCTACATCCTCCTGCCCTCTCCCCTCTACCTCTGCCCTCTACCTCCTCCCTCTACCTCCTGCCCTCTCCTCCTCCTTCCTCCTCCCTCCCTCCTCCCCTCCCTCCCCTCCTGCCCTCTACCTCCTCCTTCCTCCTCCTGCCCTCTCCCCTCTCCCTCCACCAGACGTCGTCAGGTCATGTCCAGTTGGACAACTGTAATTTCGAGGGAGCTCAGCTGCAGATCCGAGGGCCAGGAACCTGCCACGCCCGCTTCTGCTCATTCTCTCAGGGAAGCTCCACCCACTTCCTGGGCGTGGCCCTCAGCCTGTTGGATAGCTGTGATTTCTCAGGAAGTGATTCGGCGTCCGTGACGGGGTTGATTGATGGGTTGGTTGGTTGGTGATTGATTGATGGGTTGGTTGGTTGATGGGTTGATTGATTGATGCGTTGATCGATTGAAGGGTTGATGGCGCTCCAGTGATGGAGCGGAACTGGGCCTGTAAACACTTGGCCTCGCTGGCCCGAATCACCACATCCTGGACCTCGCCTGGGAGCGGTAGCCCAGCTGGGGACACCTTGGACGGGCATTCAGGAGCCACACAGCCCCCTGGGGCGACCATCACCCTGGAGGACTGGAGCAAAGGAGAAACGGAGAGCAGGAGGAGAGGAGGAGGAGGAGGAGGGGAGGAAGGAGTGTGTCAGGATACTGTGATTGAGGACGGCTGGAGCGGCAGCGCTCCTAGTGACGAGGAAGAGGAAGAGGAGGAGGGAAAAGGAGAGGAAGGTTCAGGACAAGGCAACAACGGTCTAAACTACAGACTGGCCCACAGTCACCACGGCCTCTCTCATCTCCTCAGACCCAACCAGGACGACTCCTCCGACTTCACCTCGCTGACCCCTGAAGTCCGAACCCTAACCGAGGAGCTCCAACGCGACCCCGGGGCCCAGGCGCTGATCGAGACGGTGCAGGGGTGCGTGCTGAGGCGCTGCCTGTTTCGGGACGGCAAGGGCGGTGTGCACGTGTGTAACCACGGAAACGCCAGGTTGGAAGGAAACGTGTTCCGGGGGCTGACCTATGCCGTGCGCTGCATCCAGAACGCCACGGTAACCAGATAACCAGATCTGATATGATGGGTTGGTTGATTGATATGATGGGTTGGTTGGTTGGTTGTTTGATTGATTGATGGGTTGATGGGTTGGTTGATTGATGGGTTGGTTGATTGATTGATGGGTTGGTTGATTGGTTGATGGGTTGATTGATTGATTGATTAATGGGTTGATTGATTGGATGGTTGGTTGATTGATGGGTTGATTGATTGATGGGTTGATTGATTGATGGGTTGATGGGTTGGTTGGTTGATGGGTTGGTTGATTGATGGGTTGGTTGATTGATGATCTGATTGATGGGTTGGTTGATTGATTGATGGGTTGGTTGATTGATTGATTGATGTTGATTGAGGATTGGTTGATGGGTTGATTGATTGATGGATTGGTTGATTGATTGATGGGTTGATTTGATTGATTGATGGGTTGATTGATTGATTGATGGGTTGATTGATTGATTGATGGGTTGATTGATGGGTTGGTTGATTGATTGATGGTTGATTTGATTGATGGGTTGATTGATTGGTTGATTGATGGGTTGGATTGATTTGATTGGGTTGATTGATTGGTTGGTTGGTTGATTGATTGATTGGATGTTGGTTGATTTGATTGTTGATTGATTGATGGGTTGGTTGATTGATTGATGGGTTGGTTGATTGATTGATTGATTGGGGTTGGTTTGTTGATTGATTGATTTGGTTTGTTGATTGATTGGGTTGATTGGGTTGGTTGGTTGATTGATTGATGGGTTGGT
Source organism: Oncorhynchus gorbuscha (assembly GCF_021184085.1). Classification (NCBI taxonomy): domain Eukaryota; kingdom Metazoa; phylum Chordata; class Actinopteri; order Salmoniformes; family Salmonidae; genus Oncorhynchus; species Oncorhynchus gorbuscha. The sequence continues at coordinate 65,280 of NW_025745843.1, forward strand.
TGGTTGGTTGATGGGTTGGTTGATTGATGGGTTGGTTGATTGATGGGTTGGTTGGTTGATGGATTGGTTGGTTGATTGATTGATGGGTTGGTTGGTTGATTGATTGATTGATTTGATTTGAAGGGTTGGTTGATTGATGGGTTGATGGTTGGTTGATTGATTGATTGGGGTTGGTTGATTGATTGGTTGATGGGTTGGTTTTGGTTGATGTTGATTGATTGGGTTGTTGATTGGATGGGTTGGTTGATTGATGGGTTGGTTGATTGATGGTTGATGATTGGTTTGTTGATTGATTGATGGGTTGGTTGATTGATTGATTGGTTGGTTGGTTGATTGATGGGTTGGTTGATTGATTGATTGATGGGTTGATTGTTTGGTTGATTGATTGGGTTGGATTGGGTTGATTGTTGATTGGTTGATTGATGGGTTGGTTGATTGATGGTTTGGGATTGGTTTGTTGATTGATTGATGGGTTGGTTTGTTGATTGATGGGTTGGTTGGTTGGTTGGTTGATTGATTGGGTTGGTTGTTGATTGATTGATTGAATTGATTGGTTGATGGGTTGGTTTGTTGATTGATTGATGGGTTGGTTGGTTGATTGATTTGATTGGGTTGGTTGGTTGGTTGATTGGATGGGTTGATTTGATTGATGGGTTGGTTGATTGTTGGTTGGTTGGTTGGTTGGTTGGTTTGATTGATTTGATTGATGGGTTGGTTGATTGATTTGGTTGGTTGATTGATGGGTTGGTTGGTTGATGGGTTGGTTGATTGATGGGTTGGTTGATTGATTTGATTGATTGATGGGTTGATTGGTTGATGGTTGATTGGGTTGGTTGATTGATGGGTTGGTTGATTGATTGATGGGTTGGTTGATGGGTTGGGTTGATTGGTTGATTGGTTGGTTGGTTGATGGGTTGATTGATTGATGGGATTGGTTGGTTGATTGATTGATGGGTTGGTTGATTGATTGATTGGTTGGTTTGTTGATGGGTTGGTTGATTGATGGGTTGGTTTGGTTGATTGGGGTTGGTTTGGATTGATTGGGTTGGTTGGTTGATGGGTTGGTTTGATTGATGGGTTGGTTGATGGGTTGGTTGGTTGATGGTTGATTGGGTTGGTTTGGTTTGATTGATTGATTGGTTGGTTGATTGGTTGGTTGATTGATGGGTTGGTTGATTGATGGGTTGGTTGGTTGGTTGGTTGGTTGATTGATTGATGGGTTGATTGATTGGTTTGGTTGGTTGATTGATTTGGTTGGTTGGTTGGTTGATTGATTGATGGGTTGATTGATTGATGGGTTGGTTGGTTGGTTGGTTGATTGATTGGATTGATTGATGGTTGGTTGGTTGGTTGATTGGTTGATTGGGTTGGTTTGGTTGATTGATTGATTGGTTGGTTGGTTGATTGATGGGTTGGTTGATTGGTTTGTTGATCCTTTGTTGATTGGTTGATTGGTTGGTTTGTTGATTGATGGGTTGGTTGGTTGATTGATTGATGGGTTGGTTGTGTTGATTTGGTTGAGATAGTAATGTTGATGGGTTGATTGATTGGGTTGGTTGGTTGAAGGTTTAGGTTGATTGATGGTTGATGGTTGTTGGTAGTCATTCCAGGGGTTTTCTACATTGTTGATTGAATTGGTTGGTTGAAGACATTGAGAACTATGAAATAACACATATGGAATTGATGGGTTGGTTGATGGGTTGATGGGTTGGACCAAAATTGAATTGTTGAAACAAATTGAAAATATTGATTTTGGTTGATTTTGAGATTCTTCATTGATAGGGTTGGTTGGTTGGTTGATCTTTGCCTTGATGACATGGGTTTGCACACTCTTGGCAATGTGATATCTTGATTGGTGTTGATGTGTTGGTTTGTTGATTGATGTGATGGGTTGGTTGATTGATGGGTTGTTGATTGATGGGTTGGTGTGTGGTTTGGTTGTTGATGGGTTGTTGTTGTTGTTGATTGATGGGTTGGTTGGTTGATTGATGGGTGATGGGTTGGTTTGTTGATTGGTTGATTGATGTTGGTTGTTGGTGTTGTTGGTTGGTTGTGTGTGGTTGTTGATGGGTGTGTTGGTTTGTTGATGGGTTGGTTGGTTGGTTGATTGATGGGTTGGTTGATTGGTTGATGGGTTGGTTGATTGATGGGTTGGTTTGTTGATGGGTTGGTTGGTTGATGGGTTGTTTGGTTGATTGATGGGTTGGTTGGTTGTTGATGCTCCGATTGGTTGATGGGTTGGTTGATTGGTTAATGGGTTGATTGATGGGTTGTGTGGTTGGTTGGTTGATTGATGGGTTTGTTGATTGTTGATGGGTTGGTTGGTTGATGGGTTGGATGGGTTGTTGTTGATTGATGGTTGTTGATTGATGGGTTGGGTTGATTGGTGATTGGTTGGTGGGTTGGTTGATTGATTGGTTGGTTTGGTTGATTGATCCACTCCATTGGTTGGTGGGTTGGTTGGTTTGTTGATTGGATTGGTTGGTTTGTTGATTGATTGATGGGTTGGTTGGTTGATGTATATATCCTCCTTTAACTGAATGTGTTTTAGATAGTAATGTACACTACCGGTCATTGAAGTGGGTTGGTTGGTTGTTTGATTGAATGATAGTGGACCCCATCATCCTGGTAGTTCTATTCATTCTATTTTTTGGTTGATTGATTGATTCACATCTCTGATGATGGGTTGGCTCACATCTGTCCTTGGTTGTCTTGATGATGGGTTGGTTGTTGATTGATGGGTTGGTTGGTTGGTGGTGATGGGTGTGTTGTTGATTGATGGGTTGTTGTTGATGGGTTGTGTGTTGGTTGATTGATTGATGGGTTGGTTGGTTGATGGGTTGATTGATTGATGTGTGAAGGGTTGGTTGATTGATGTGGTTTGTTGATGGTTTGTGTTGTGTGTTGATTGATTGATGGGTTGGTGTTGATGGGTTGATGGGTTGGTTGGTTCATTGATTGATGGGTTGTTGTTGGTTGATTGATGGGTTGATGTTGATTGATGGGTTGGTTGGTTGTTGATTGATGGGTTGGTTGATGTCATCATATCTGTCCTGTTCCTGATCTGATGTCTCATATCTGTCTGATTTATGTTGGTCATCCATCGATTGTCATCTGTTAGTTCTATTCATTCTGATTTGGTTCTCTGATGTCATCACATCTGTCCTGGTCGTCTCTGATGTCATCATATCTGTCCTGGTCGTCTCTGATGTCATCATATCTGTCCTGTTAATCTCTGATGTCATCATATCTGTCCTGTTAATCTCTGATGTCATCATATCTGTCCTGGTCGTCTCTGATGTCATCATATCTGTCCTGTTCGTCTCACTAGTGAACTGTGGCATTTTCCTCTCTACACAGCAACTTGTCAAATGGGTGTCAAATCATATCTGTACAGGACATGGTGATCTAAAATAACAACTCTCTCTCTCTCTCTCTCTCTCTCTCTGCCCGTCTCTCTCTGTGTCTCTCTCTCTCTCTCTCTCTCTCCGTGTCTGTCTCTCTCTGTGTCCGTCTCTCTCTGTGTCTGTGTCTGTCTCTCTCTGTGTCCGTCTCTCTCTCTCTCTCGGTCTCTCTCTCTCTCTCTCTCTCTCTGTCTCTGTCTCTCTCGGTCTCTCTCTGCGTCTCACCCACTCAGTGTAACAGAATACACAGCGGTTTGCGTTCCGGCATCGTGGTCCTTGGCAACGGGAGGGGTTCCATCCGGAGCAACCAGATTTATAACAACAAGGAAGCAGGCGTCTACATTCTGTTCAACGGGAACCCTGTGGTCAGGTAGGAGAGGGGTAGTCTACATTCTGTTATAGTCAGGTAGGAGGGGGGGGTCTACATTCTGTTATAGTCAGGTAGGAGGGGGTAGTCTACATTCTGTTATAGTCAGGTAGGAGGGGGGGTCTACATTCTGTTATAGTCAGGTAGGAGGGGGTAGTCTACATTCTGTTATAGTCAGGTAGGAGGGGAGTCTACATTCTGTTATATGGGAACCCTGTGGTCAGGTAGGAGGGGATAGTCTACATTCTGTTATACAGGAACCCTGTGGTCAGGTATGAGGGGGTAGTCTACATTCTGTTATAGTCAGGTAGGAGGGGAGTCTATATTCTGTTATACAGGAACCCTGTGGTCAGGTAGGAGGGGGGGTCTACATTCTGTTATAGTCAGGTAGGAGGGGGTGTCTACATTTTGTTCAACAGGAACCCTGTGGTCAGGTAGGAGGGGTAGTCTACATTCTGTTATAGTCAGGTAGGAGGGGGTAGTCTACATTCTGTTATACGGGAACCCTGTGGTCAGGTAGGAGGGGTAGTCTACGTTCTGTTATAGTCAGGTAGGAGGGGGTAGTCTACATTCTGTTATACGGGAACCCTGTGGTCAGGTAGGAGGGGGTAGTCTACATTCTGTTCAACAGGAACCCTGTGGTCAGGTAGGAGGGGGTAGTCTACATTCTGTTATACGGGAACCCTGTGGTCAGGTAGGAGAGGGGTAGTCTACATTCTGTTATAGTCAGGTAGGAGGGGTAGTCTACATTCTGTTATAGTCAGGTAGGAGGGGTAGTCTACATTCTGTTATAGTGGGTCAGGTAACCCTGTGGTCAGGTAGGAGGGGGTAGTCTACATTCTGTTATACAGGAACCCTGTGGTCAGGTAGCAGAGGGGTAGTCTACATTCTGTTATAGTCAGGTAGGAGGGGGTAGTCTACATTCTGTTATACAGGAACCCTGTGGTCAGGTAGGAGGGGGGGGTCTACATTCTGTTCAACAGGAACCCTGTAGTCAACCTTCTCCCCCTCCCTCTCCTTCCCTCTCTCCCTCCCTCCAACCTTCTCCCTCCCTCCAACCTTCTCCCTCCCTCCAACCTTCTCCCTTTCTCTCTCCCTACCTCTCTCCCTCCCTCCAACCTTCTCCCTCTCTCCCTCCCTCCAACCTCCCTTTCTCTCTCCTCCTCCAACCTTCTCCCTCCTCTCCTTCCTCTCTCCTCCCTCTCCCTCCCTCCAACCTTCTCCCTTTCTCTCTCTCTCCCTCCCTCCAACCTTCTCCCTCTCTCTCTCCTTCCCTCCAACCTCCCTCCCTCTCTCTCTCTCCCTCCAACCTTCTCCCTTTCTCACTCCCTCCCTCCAACCTTCTCCCTTTCTCTCTCCCTCCTCCAACCTTCTCCCTCTCTCTCTCCTTCCCTCTCTCCCTCCCTCCCTCCAACCTTCTCCCTTTCTCTCTCTCTCCCTCCCTCCAATCTTCTCCCTCTCTCTCTCCTTCCCTCCAACCTCCCTCCCTCTCTCTCTCTCCCTCCCTCCAACCTTCTCCCTTTCTCCCTCTCTCCCTCCTTCCAACCTTCTCCCTCTCTCTCTCCTTCCCTCCAACCTCCCTCTCTCCCTCCCTCCACCCTTCTCCCTTTCTCTCTCCTTCCCTCCAACCTCCCTCTCTCCCTCACTCCAACCTTCTCCCTTTCTCTCCCTCCCTCCACCCTTCTCCCTTTCTCTCTCCTTCCCTCCAACCTCCCTCTCTCCTTCCCTCTAACCTTATCCCTTTCTCTCTCCCTCCCTCCAACCTCCCTCTCTCTCCTTCTCTCTCTCCTCCCTCCCTCTCTCCCTCCCTCCAACCTTCTCCCTCCCTCCCTCCCTCCAACTCTCTCTCTCTCTCTCTCCCTCCCTCCCCCTCCCTCCCTCCCTCCCTCCCTCCCTCCCTCCCTCCCTCCCTCCCTCCCTCCCTCCCTCCCTCCAACCTCCCTCTCTCTCTCCTTCCCTCCAACCTCCCTCTCTCTCCTTCCTTCCTTCCCTCCCTCTCTCTCTCTCTCTCTCTCCTTCCCTCTCTCCTCCCTCCCTCTCTCCCTCCCTCCAAACTTCTCCCTCTCTCTCTCCTTCCCTCCAAACTTCTCCCTCTCTCTCTCCTTCCCTCCAACCTTCTCCCTTTCTCTCTCCCTCCCTCCAACCTCCCTCTCTCTCTCTCCTTCCCTCCAACCTCCCTCTCTCCCTCCAACCTTCTCCCTTTCTCTCCCTCCCTCCCTCCAACCTTCTCCCTTTCTCTCCAACCTCCCTCCATCCCTCCCTCCAACCTCCCTCTCTCTCTCTCCTTCCCTCCAACCTCCCTCTCTCTCTCTCTCCTTCCCTCCAACCTCCCTCTCTCTCTCCTTCCCTCCAACCTCCCTCTCTCTCTCCTTCCCTCCAACCTCCCTCTCTCTCCTTCCCTCCAACCTCCCTCCCTCCCTCCAACCTCCCTCTCTCTCCTTCCCTCCAACCTCCCTCTCTCTCTCCTTCCCTCCCTCTCTCCCTCCTCTCCTCCCTCTCTCTCCTCCCTCCAACCTCCCTCTCTCTCTCCTCCCTCCCTCTCTCTCTCCCTCCCTCTCTCTCCTTCCCTCCCTCTCTCTCTCCTTCCCTCCCTCTCTCTCCTCTCCTCCCTCTCTCTCTCCTCCCTCTCTCTCTCCTCCCTCTCTCTCTCCTCCCTCTCCCTCTCTCCTCCCTCTCCTCCCTCTCTCCTCCCTCTCTCCTCCCTCTCTCCTCCCTCTCCCTCCTCTCTCCCTCCTCCAGTGGTAACCATATCTTCCAGGGTCAGGCAGCAGGGATTGCTGTGAATGAGAACGGCAGAGGGGTGATAGTCGGTACACACACACACACACACACACACACACACACACACACACACACACACACACACACACACACACACACACACACACACACACACACACACACACACACACACACACACACACACACACACAGCAACCTGCACAGCATCTTGACTGAAATGTTAAAAGTACTTAATGAATTATGTATTATTAGTGATATTATGTAAATGTAAGTACTTTAATGCTATCTATCCCCCCCCCCCTCCCTCCTACTCCCCCCCCAGAGAATGTGATCAGGGAGAACCAGTGGGGGGGTGCAGACATCAGGCGGGGGGGCGACCCGGTCCTGAGGAACAACTACATCTGTCATGGTTACTCTGACGGGGTGGTGGTGGGGGAGAGAGGCCGTGGACTCATAGAGGGAAACCACATCTACAGTGAGTAATACACTTCCTGTTTGCTGACGTCACTTCCTGTCCTCCTCTCCTCCTCCTCTGTCATCGCTACTCTGGCGTGGTGGTGGTGGGGGAGAGAGGCTGTAGACTCAGAGGGAAACCACATCTACAGTGAGTAATACACAAACACTTCCTGTTTGCTGACGTCACTTTCTGTTCTCTTGTCCTCTCCCTTCTCCTAGACAACAAGGGCTGTGGTGTGTGGTTGATGTCCTCCAGCCTCCCTCAGCTGTTGGGAAACTACATTACCCATAACCGCATGTACGGGCTGGCCGTGTTCTGCCGGAAGGACCCTGACGGGGACGGGACCAGGGAAGGGAGGCAGGAGGGAGGAGGAAGAGGAGGAGGACAGGAGAACTTCCATGAGGAAGGAGAGCTGCTGGCGTGGGAAGGTGACCTTGACAGCGAGGACGAACGTCTCTCTGCCCGGCGCTCCATCAGCACGGCTCTGGTGGAGGGAAACTGCATTAGCCGCAATGGAGGTGAGACTGTAGACACTGTAGAGCCACAATGGAGGTGAGACTGTAGACACTGTAGAGCCGCAATGGAGGTGAGACTGTAGACACTGTAGAGCCGCAATGGAGGTGAGACTGTAGACACTGTAGAGCCGCAATGGAGGTGAGACTGTAGACACTGTAGAGCCGCAATGGCGGTGAGACTGTAGACACTGTAGAGCCACAATGGAGGTGAGACTGTAGACACTGTAGAGCCGCAATGGAGGTGAGACTGTAGACACTGTAGAGCCACAATGGAGGTGAGACTGTAGACACTGTAGAGCCACAATGGAGGTGAGACTGTAGACACTGTAGAGCCACAATGGAGGTGAGACTGTAGACACTGTAGAGCAACAATGGAGGTGAGACTGTAGACACTGTAGAGCCACAATGGAGGTGAGACTGTAGACACT
>NW_025745843.1:80692-130692 GCF_021184085.1 Oncorhynchus gorbuscha
CGTGCTACAGGTGGGTGATGCTATGGTGACCAGTGAGCTGAGATAAGGCGGGGCTTTACCTAGCAGAGACTTGTAGATAACCTGTAGCCAGTGGGTTTGGTGACGAGTATGAAGCGAGGGCCAACCAACGAGAGCATACAGGTCACAGTGGTGGGTAGTATATAGGGCTTTGGTGACAAAAACGGATGGCACTGTGATAGACTGCATCCAATTTGTTGATTAAATTGTTGGAGGCTATTTTATAGATGACATCACAGAAGTCGAGGATCGGTAGGATGGTCAGTTTTACGAGGGTATGTTTGGCAGCATGAGTGAAGGATGCTTTGTTGCGATATAGGAAGTCGATTCTAGATGTAATTTTGGATTGGAGATGCTTAATGTGAGTCTGGAAGGAGAGTTTACAGTCTAACCAGACACCCAGGTATTCAAAATGGTCGGTAATCTGTTTGTTAACTTGGCATTCGAAGACCTTAGAGATGCAGGGTAGGATAGATATAGGTCTGTAGCAGTTTGGGTCGAGAGTGTCCCCCCCTTTTGAAGAGGGGGATGACCACAGCTGCTTTCCAATCTTTGGGAATCTCAGACGATACGAAAGAGGTTGAACAGGCTGGTAATAGGGGTTGCAACAATTTCTCTGTGACCCCCCCAGGTCTCTGTGACCCCCCCAGGTCTATCACCGTTTCTCTGTGACCTCCCCAGGTCTCTGTGACCTCCCCCCCCAGGTCTCTGTGACCCACCCAGGTGTCTCACCGTTTCTCTGTGACCCCCCCAGGTCTCTGTGACCCACCCAGGTCTCTGTAACCCACCCAGGTGTCTCACCGTTTCTCTGTGACCTCCCCAGGTCTCTGTGACCTCCCCAGGTCTCTGTGACCTCCCCAGGTCTCTGTGACCCACCCAGGTGTCTCACCGTTTCTCTGTGACCCCCCCAGGTCTCTCACCGTTTCTCTGTGACCCACCCAGGTCTCTCACCGTTTCTCTGTGACCCCCAGGTCTCTGTGTAACAGGGTGAGGTCAGCGGTCATGTCACCCATGTGGAGCAGCAGGGCCAGGCAGTACGCAGCCACCTTCACACGCATCGACGTAGACACCACGTTCTGCACCCTAGAGAGACACACACACACACACACACCACACACACACCACACACACACACACACCACACACACATTAATACCAATGTAGCTACTGAATTTAACTAAATCTGTTTTGTTAACTCAGAGGAAGGAAAGGAGAGCTCTATTCCCTATCTAGTGCACTATGTAGGGTGCTATATGAAAAGCAGACGATCTAAGGGCCCGGGTCTAGTGCACTATGTAGGGTGCTATATGAAAAGCAGACGATCTAAGGGTCTAGTGCACTATGTAGGGTGCTATATGAAAAGCAGACGATCTAAGGGCCCGGGTCTAGTGCACTATGTAGGGTGCTATTTGAAAAGCAGACGATCTAAGGGCCCGGGTCTAGTGCACTATGTAGGGTGCTATGTGAAAAGCAGACGATCTAAGGGCCCGGGTCTAGTGCACTATGTAGGGTGCCATTTGAAAAGCAGACGATCTAAAGGCCTAGTGCACTATGTAGGGTGCTATATGAAAAGCAGGCGATCTAAGGGCCCGGGTCTAGTGCACTATGTAGGGTGCTATATGAAAAGCAGGCGATCTAAGGGTCTAGTGCACTATGTAGGGTGCTATATGAAAAGCAGACGATCTAAGAGTCTAGTGCACTAAGTAGGGTGCGAGAGTGCCAGCGAGTGGGCAGCTACCTGCCGTGATTGAAGGTCTCCACGGTGAAGGTCCTCTTCAGCTTGATGTGGATGATACGAGGGCAGCCCTCCTCCTGCCCGACTAGAAAACAACATTAACACAACCCTTAATGATACGAGGACAGCCCTCCTCCTGACTAGAAAACAACATTAACACAACCCTTAATGATGAGGACAGCCCTCCTCCTCCTCCTGACTAGAAAACAACATTAACACAACCCTTAATGATACGAGGGCAGCCCTCCTCCTCCTGACTAGAAAACAACATTAACACAACCCTTAATGATACGAGGACAGCCCTCCTCCTGACTAGAAAACAACATTAACACAACCCTTAATGATACGAGGACAGCCCTCCTCCTCCTGACTATTAACAAAAATGAACATTAAACACACACCCTTAATGATACGAGGACAGAAAACAACATTAACACAACCCTTAATGATACGAGGACAGCCCTCCTCCTGACTAGAAAACAACATTAACACAACCCTTAATGATACGAGGACAGCCCTCCTCCTCCTGACTAGAAAACAACATTAACACAACCCTTAATGATACGAGGACAGCCCTCCTCCTGACTAGAAAACAACATTAACACAACCCTTAATGATACGAGGACAGCCCTCCTCCTGACTAGAAAACAACATGACTACTAGAAAACAACATTAACACAACCCTTAATGATACGAGGACAGCCCTCCTCCTGACTAGAAAACAACATTAACACAACCCTTAATGATACGAGGACAGCCCTCCTCCTGACTAGAAAACAACATTAACACAACCCTTAATGATACAAGGACAGCCCTCCTCCCGACTAGAAAACAACATTAACACAACCCTTAATGATACGAGGACAGCCCTCCTCCTGACTAGAAAACAACATTAACACAACCCTTAATGATACGAGGACAGCCCTCCTCCTGACTAGAAAACAACATTAACACAACCCTTGAATGATAGAAAACAACATTAACACAACCCTTAATGATACGGGACAGCCAGCCCTCCTCCTGACTAGAAAACAACATTAACACAACCCTTAATGATACGAGGACAGCCCTCCTCCTGACTAGAAAACAACATTAACACAACCCTTAATGATACCCTCCTACTAGAAAACAACATTAACACAACCCTTAATGATACGAGGACAGCCCTCCTCCTGACTAGAAAACAACATTAACACAACCCTTAATGATGAGGACAGCCCTCCTCCTGACTAGAAAACAACATTAACACAACCCTTAATGATACGAGGACAGCCCTCCTCCTGACTAGAAAACAACATTAACACAACCCTTAATGATACGAGGACAGCCCTCCTCCTGACTAGAAAACAACATTAACACAACCCTTAATGATACGAGGACAGCCCTCCTCCTGACTAGAAAACAACATTAACACAACCCTTAATGATACGAGGACAGCCCTCCTCCTCCTCCTGACTAGAAAACAACATTAACACAACCCTTAATGATACGAGGACAGCCCTCCTCCTGACTAGAAAACAACATTAACACAACCCTTAATGATACGAGGACAGCCCTCCTCCTCCTGACTAGAAAACAACATTAACACAACCCTTAATGATACTCCTCCTGACTAGAAAACAACATTAACACAACCCTTAATGATACGAGGACAGCCCTCCTCCTGACTAGAAAACAACATTAACACAACCCTTAATGATACGAGGACAGCCCTCCTCCTCCTAGAAAACAACATTAACACAACCCTTAATAATGATACGAGGACAGCCTCCTCCTGACTAGAAAACAACATTAACACACAGCCCTCCTCCTGAAAAAACAACATTAACACAACCCTTAATGATACGAGGACAGCCCTCCTCCTGACTAGAAAAACAAACATTAACACAACCCACAACCCTTAATGATACGAGGACAGCCCTCCTCCTGACTAGAAAACAACATTAACACAACCCTTAATGATACGAGGACAGCCCTCCTCCTGACTAGAAAACAACATTAACACAACCCTTAATGATACGAGGACAGCCCTCCTCCTGACTAGAAAACAACATTAACACAACCCTTAATGATACGAGGACAGCCCTCCTCCTCCTGACTAGAAAACAACATTAACACAACCCTTAATGATGAGGACAGCCCTCCTCCTGACTAGAAAACAACATTAACACAACCCTTAATGATACGAGGACAGCCCTCCTCCTGACTAGAAAACAACATTAACACAACCCTTAATGATACGAGGACAGCCCTCCTCCTGACTAGAAAACAACATTAACACAACCCTTAATGATACGAGGACAGCCCTCCTCCTGACTAGAAAACAACATTAACACAACCCTTAATGATACGAGGACAGCCCTCCTCCTGACTAGAAAACAACATTAACACAACCCTTAATGATACGAGGACAGCCCTCCTCCTGACTAGAAAACAACATTAACACAACCCTTAATGATACGAGGACAGCCCTCCTCCTCCTGACTAGAAAACAACATTAACACAACCCTTAATGATACGAGGACAGCCCTCCTCCTGACTAGAAAACAACATTAACACAACCCTTAATGATACGAGGACAGCCCTCCTCCTCCTGACTAGAAAACAACATTAACACAACCCTTAATGATACCCCTCCTGACTAGAAAACAACATTAACACAACCCTTAATGATACGAGGACAGCCCTCCTCCTGACTAGAAAACAACATTAACACAACCCTTAATGATACGAGGACAGCCCTCCTCCTGACTAGAAAACAACATTAACACAACCCTTAATGATACGAGGACAGCCCTCCTCCTGACTAGAAAACAACATTAACACAACCCTTAATGATACGAGGACAGCCCTCCTCCTGACTAGAAAACAACATTAACACAACCCTTAATGATACGAGGACAGCCCTCCTCCTGACTAGAAAACAACATTAACACAACCCTTAATGATACGAGGACAGCCCTCCTCCTGACTAGAAAACAACATTAACACAACCCTTAATGATACGAGGACAGCCCTCCTCCTGACTAGAAAACAACATTAACACAACCCTTAATGATACGAGGACAGCCCTCCTCCTGACTAGAAAACAACATTAACACAACCCTTAATGATACAAGGACAGCCCTCCTACTAGAAAACAACATTAACACAACCCTTAATGATACGAGGACAGCCCTCCTCCTCCTGACTAGAAAACAACATTAACACAACCCTTAATGATACGAGGACAGCCCTCCTCCTGACTAGAAAACAACATTAACACAACCCTTAATGATACGAGGACAGCCCTCCTCCCCTGACTAGAAAACAACATTAACACAACCCTTAATGATACGAGGACAGCCCTCCTCCTGACTAGAAAACAACATTAACACAACCCTTAATGATACGAGGACAGCCCTCCTCCTCCTGACTAGAAAACAACATTAACACAACCCTTAATGATACAAGGGCAGCCCTCCTCCTGACTAGAAAACAACATTAACACAACCCTTAATGATACGAGGACAGCCCTCCTCCTCCTGACTAGAAAACAACATTAACACAACCCTTAATGATACGAGGACAGCCCTCCTCCTGACTAGAAAACAACATTAACACAACCCTTAATGATGAGGACAGCCCTCCTCCTCCTGACTAGAAAACAACATTAACACAACCCTTAATGATACAAGGACAGCCCTCCTCCTGACTAGAAAACAACATTAACACAACCCTTAATGATACGAGAGATTAGAGATTATGTTCTCGGCGAACACTACAGCTCAAACGAGGATTACTTTTTTAAAAAGTCAACACTTGCTTCTCGTACACACACACACACACACACACACACACACACACACACACACACACACACACACACGGCGTGGCACTCACACTTGCGAGTCATGTTTTTCTGCCGTGCCAGTTTGAGCAGCAGGAGGAGGTAGAAGGCACATCGGGCATGTCTCTCTCTGGCCACGCCCTCTCTGGGCAGGCTCTCCAACTGACTCACCACGCTCTGACACCTGGAACAACACAGTCAATACAACGTCAACACAACAACGTCAACAACACAACACAACAACGTCAACACCACAACAACAACACAACAACAACGTCAACACCACAACAACAACACAACAACAACGTCAACAACAACAACACAGCAACGTCAACACAACGTCAACAACACAACGCCACCACCGCGTCAACAACACAACACAACAACAACGTCAACACAACGTCAACAACACAACACAACAACGTCAAAACCACAACAACGTCAACAACAACGTCAACAACACAACAACAACACAACAACAACAACGTCAACAACAGTATCAGTGTTGTAGTCCGACCCTTCATCTGTTAAGTTCTGTAGTTCCTCTGGGGTCAGGGCGGCCATCTTGGAGCCAGCAGCATCCAGGACATCGTACTCCACCGGAGACAGGACTGGGACTCAGGTAAGGACACACACACATTAACATGGTCACACACACATTAACCTGGTCACACATTAACCTGGCCACACACACACATTAACCTGGCCACACATTAACCTGGTCACACACACACACATTAACCTGGTCACACACACATTAACCTGGTCACACACACATTAACCTGGTCACACACACACACATTAACCTGGTCACACATTAACCTGGTCACACATTAACCTGGTCACACATTAACCTGGCCACACATTAACCTGGCCACACACACACATTAACCTGGTCACACACACACATTAACCTGGTCACACACACACATTAACCTGGTCACACACACACACACACACACACATTAACCTGGTCACACACACACACATTAACCTGGTCACACACACACACACATTAACCTGGTCACACACACACATTAACCTGGTCACACACACACATTAACCTGGTCACACACACACACACATTAACCTGGTCACACACACACACTAACCTGGCCACACACACATTAACCTGGTCACACACACACACACATTAACCTGGTCACACACACACACATTAACCTGGTCACACACACATTAACCTGGTCACACATTAACCTGGTCACACACACATTAACCTGGCCACACACACATTAACCTGGTCACACACACACACATTAACCTGGTCACACACACACACATTAACCTGGTCACACATTAACCTGGCCACACATTAACCTGGTCACACATTAACCTGGTCACACACACACACACACACATTAAACTGGTCACACACACACACATTAAACTGGTCACACACACACACATTAACCTGGTCACACACACACACATTAACCTGGACACACACACACACACACACATTAACCTGGTCACACACACACACACATTAACCTGGTCACACACACACATTAACCTGGCCACACACACACACACACACACACAACCTGGTCACACACACACATTAACCTGGTCACACACATATTAACCTGGTCACACACACACACACACATTAACCTGGTCACACATTAACCTGGTCACACACACACTAACCTGGTCACACACACACACATTACCCTGGTCACACACACATTAACCTGGCCACACACACACACACATTAACCTGGTCACACATTAACCTGGTCACACACACACACATTAACCTGGTCTCACACACACACATTAAACTGGTCACACACACACACATTAACCTGGTCACACACACACACATTAACCTGGTCACACACACACACACACATTAACCTGGTCACACACACACACACATTATCCTGGTCACACGTTAACCTGGTCACACACACACACATTAACCTGGTCACACACACACACATTAACCTGGTCACACACACACACATTAACCTGGTCACACACACACACATTAACCTGGTCACACACACACACATTAACCTGGTCACACACACACACATTAACCTGGTCACACACACACACATTAACCTGGACACATACACACACATTAACCTGGTCACACACACATTAACCTGGTCACACACACATTAACCTGGTCACACACACATTAACCTGGTCACACACACACACACACACACACATTAACCTGGTCACACACACACACACATTAACCTGGTCACACACACACACACACACACACACATTAACCTGGCCACACACACACACACACACACACATTAACCTGGCCACACACACACACATTAACCTGGTCACACACACACGCATTAACCTGGCCACACACACATTAACCTGGCCACACACACACACACACACACATTAACCTGGTCACACACACACTAACCTGGTCACACACACACACACATTAACCTGGTCACACACACATTAACCTGGCCACACACACATTAACCTGGCCACACACACACACACATTAACCTGGTCACACACACACACATTAACCTGGTCACACATTAACCTGGTCACACACACACACATTAACCTGGTCTCACACACACATTAACCTGGTCACACATTAACCTGGTCACACACACACATTAACCTGGTCACACACACACACACATTAACCTGGCCACACACACACGTTAACCTGATCACACACATTAACCTGGCCACACACACATTAACCTGGTCACACACACACACACAAACCTGGCCACACACACACACATTAACCTGGTCTCACACACACACACACATTAACCTGGTCACACACACATTAACCTGGTCTCACACACATTAACCTGGTCTCACACACACACATTAACCTGGTCTCACACACACACATTAACCTGGTCACACACACACACATTAACCTGGTCACACACACACACATTAACCTGGCCACACACCCACACATTAACCTGGTCACACACCCACACATTAACCTGGTCACACACACACACATTAACCTGGCCACACACCCACACATTAACCTGGCCACACACCCACACATTAACCTGGCCACACACCCACACATTAACCTGGCCACCCACACACACATTAACCTGGCCACACACACATTAACCTGGCCACACACACATTAACCTGGCCACACACACATTAACCTGGCCACACACACACAGTCCAGGTGAAGGATACTGTCGTCAAACAGGTAGACGTGTTGAGGTGTGTCGGCGTCGGGGTAGCAGGGGGGAAGGTAATGAGACACTTCAGACTGGGACTCTGTCTGAACGACCTCCTGCTGTAGGACTGGAGAAACATTCACTGTGTTACTGAGACACTTCAGACTGGGACTCTGCCTGGAGAAACATTCACTGTGTTACTAAGACACTTCAGACTGGGACTCTGCCTGGAGAAACATTCACTGTGTTACTAAGACACTTCAGACTGGGACTCTGCCTGGAGAAACATTCACTGTGTTACTGAGACACTTCAGACTGGGACTCTGTCTGAACGACCTCCTGCTGTAGGACTGGAGAAACATTCACTGTGTTACAGCTGTGTGTTACTGTACAGGTGTGTGTGTGTGTGTGTGTGTGTGTGTGTTACTGTACAGGTGTGTGTGTGTGTGTGTGTGTGTGTGTGTGTGTGTGTGTGTGTGTACAGGTGTGTGTGTGTGTTACTGTACAGGTGTGTGTGTGTGTGTGTGTTACTGTACAGGTGTGTGTGTGTGTGTGCGTGTTACTGTACAGGTGTGTGTGTGTGTGCATGTTACTGTACAGGTGTGTGTGTGTGTGCGTGTTACTGTACAGGTGTGTGTGTGTGTGCGTGTTACTGTACAGGTGTGTGTGTGTGCGTGTTACTGTACAGGTGTGTGTGTGTGCGTGTTACTGTACAGGTGTGTGTGTGTGCGTGTTACTGTACAGGTGTGTGTGTGTGCGTGTTACTGTACAGGTGTGTGTGTGTGCGTGTTACTGTACAGGTGTGTGTGTGTGCGTGTTACTGTACAGGTGTGTGTGTGTGCGTGTTACTGTACAGGTGTGTGTGTGTGCGTGTTACTGTACAGGTGTGTGTGTGTGTGTTACTGTACAGGTGTGTGTGTGTGCGTGTTACTGTACAGGTGTGTGTGTGTGCGTGTTACTGTACAGGTGTGTGTGTGTGCGTGTTACTGTACAGGTGTGTGTGTGTGTGTTACTGTACAGGTGTGTGTGTGTGTGTTACTGTACAGGTGTGTGTGTGTGTGTTACTGTACAGGTGTGTGTGTGTGTGTTACTGTACAGGTGTGTGTGTGTGTGTGTGTTACTGTACAGGTGTGTGTGTGTGTACGTCTTCTGGTCTGTGTCCTTCAGAAAGTATTCAGACCCCTAGACTTATTCCACATGTTGTTACATTACAGCCTGAATTCAAAATGGATTCAATTGTTTTTTCCCCTCTCACCATAATGACATCACAGTACCCCATAATGACATCACAATACCCCATAATGACATCACAATACCTTACGACATCACAATAACCCCATAATGACATCACAGTACCCCATAATGACATCACAATAACCCCATAATGACATCACAATAACATCACAATAACCCCACAATACCAAGTAGCAGGTTTTCATCAAGGATCTGTGCTTTGCTCCGTTCATCTTTCCCCTCGATCCTGTCTAGTCTCCCAGTCCGTTCATCTTTCCCTCGATCCCGTCTAGTCTCCCAGTCCGCTGAGAAACATCCCCACAGCATGATGCTGCCACCACCACCATGCTTCACCGTAAGGACGGTACCACCACCATGCTTCACCGTAAGGACGGTACCACCACCATGCTTCACCGTAAGGACGGTACCACCACCATGCTTCACCGTAAGGACGGTACCACCACCATGCTTCACCGTAAGGACGGTACCACCATGCTTCACCGTAAGGACGGTACCACCACCATGCTTCACCATAAGGACGGTACCACCACCATGCTTCACCGTAAGGATGGTACCACCACCATGCTTCACCATAAGGATGGTACCACCACCATGCTTCACCGTAGGGATGGTACCACCACCATGCTTCACCGTAGGGATGATGCCAGGTTTCCTCCCAAGTGACGCTTGACATTCAGGCCAAAGAGTTCAATCTTTGTTTCATCAGACCAGAGAATCTTGGTTTCATCAGACCAGAGAATCTTGGTTTCATCAGACCAGAGAATCTTGGTTTCATCAGACCAGAGAATCTTGGTTTCATCAGACCAGAGAATCTTGGTTTCATCAGACCAGAGAATCTTGGTTTCATCAGACCAGAGAATCTTGTTTTCATCTAGAGTCTTTAGATGCCTTTTGACAAACTCCAAGCAGGCTGTCATGGGCCTTTTACTGAGGAGTGGCTTCCGTCTGGACACTCTACCATAAAGGCCTGATTGGTGGAGTGCTGCAGAGATGGTTGTCCTTCTGGAAGGTTCTCCCATCTCCACAGAGGAACTCTGTCAGAGTGACCATTGGGTTCTTCTCCCCAGATTGATCAGTGTGGCAGGGCGTCCAGCTCCAGGAAGAGTCTTGGTGGTTCCAAACTTCTTCCAGAATGATGGAGGCCACTGTGTTCTTGAGGACCTTCAATGCTGCAGAAATGTTTTGGTATCCTTCCCCAGATCTGTGCCTCAACACAATCTTGTCTCTGAGCTCTACGGACAATTCCTTCGACCTCACGGCTTGGTTTTTGATCTGACACGCACTGTCAACTGTTGGACCTTATATAGACAGGTGTGTGCCTTTCCAAATCCTTCCCAATCAATTAAATTTACCACAAGTGGAATCCAATCAAGTTGTAGAAACATCTCAAGGATGATCAATGGAAACAGGATGCACCTGAACTCAATTCAGAGTCTCAATACTTATTTTGGTTTATTTTTAATAAATATGCAAACATTGTGTATTGTGGTGTCATTATGGGGTATTGTGATGTCATTAAGGGGTATTGTGATGTCATTAAGGGGTATTGTGATGTCATTAAGGGGTATTGTGATGTCATTATGGGGTATTGTGATGTCATTAAGGGGTACTGTGATGTCATTAAGGGGTACTGTGATGTCATTAAGGGGTACTGTGATGTCATTAAGGGGTACTGTGATGTCATTAAGGGGTACTGTGATGTCATTAAGGGGTACTGTGATGTCATTAAGGGGTACTGTGATGTCATTAAGGGGTACTGTGATGTCATTAAGGGGTATTGTGATGTCATTAAGGGGTATTGTGATGTCATTAAGGGGTATTGTGTGTCGATTTGAGGATGAAAAAGGGTGTAACTTAACAAAATGTGGAGAAAGAGAAGGGGTCTGAATACTTCCCAAATGTACTGTAGGTGTGTGGGTAGGTATACAGGTGTGTGTGTGGGTAGGTATACAGGTGTGTGTGTGGGTAGGTATACAGGTGTGTGTGTAGGTAGGTATACAGGTGTGTGTGTGTGTGTGTAGGTATACAGGTGTGTGTGTGTAGGTATACAGGTGTGTGTGTGTGTAGGTAGGTATGTGTGTGTGTGTGTGTGTAGGTACAGGTGTGTGTGTGTGTAGGTAGGTATACAGGTGTGTGTGTGTGGTGTGTGTGTGTGTGTGTGTGTAGGTAGGTATACAGGTGTGTGTGTGGGTAGGTATACAGGTGTGTGTGTAGGTAGGTATACAGGTGTGTGTGTGTAGGTAGGTATACAGGTGTGTGTGTGGGTAGGTATACAGGTGTGTGTGTGGTAGGTATACAGGTGTGTGTGTGGGTAGGTATACAGGTGTGTGTGTGGGTAGGTATACAGGTGTGTGTGTGTGTAGGTATACAGGTGTGTGTGTGTGTGTGTGTGTGTGTGTGTGTGTGTGTGTGTGTGTGTGTGTGTGTGTAGGTAGGTATACAGGTGTGTGTGTAGGTAGGTATACAGGTGTGTGTGTGTGTGTAGGTAGGTATACAGGTGTGTGTGTAGGTAGGTATACAGGTGTGTGTGTGTGTGTGTGTAGGTAGGTATACAGGTGTGTGTGTGTGTGTGTGTGTGTGTGTGGTAGGTATACAGGTGTGTGTGTGTGTGTGTGTGTAGGTAGGTATACAGGTGTGTGTGTGTGTGTGTGTGTGTGTGTGTGTGTGTGTATGTAGGTAGGTATACAGGTGTGTGTGTGTGTGTGTGTAGGTAGGTATACAGGTGTGTGTGTGTGTGTGTGTGTGTGTGTGTGTGTGTGTGTGTGTGTGTGTGTGTGTGTGTGTGTGTGTGTATTCAGGTGTGTGTGTAGGTAGGTATTCAGGTGTGTGTGTAGGTAGGTATACAGGTGTGTGTGTAGGTAGGTAGGTATTCAGGTGTGTGTGTAGGTAGGTAGGTATTCAGGTGTGTGTGTAGGTAGGTAGGTATTCAGGTGTGTGTGTAGGTAGGTATACAGGTGTGTGTGTAGGTAGGTATACAGGTGTGTGTGTAGGTAGGTATACAGGTGTGTGTGTGTGTGTGGGTAGGTAGGTATTCAGGTGTGTGTGTAGGTAGGTATACAGGTGTGTGTGTAGGTAGGTATACAGGTGTGTGTGTAGGTAGGTATACAGGTGTGTGTGTAGGTAGGTATACAGGTGTGTGTGTAGGTAGGTGTGTGTGTAGGTAGGTATACAGGTGTGTGTGTAGGTAGGTATACAGGTGTGTGTGTAGGTAGGTATACAGGTGTGTGTGTAGGTAGGTATACAGGTGTGTGTGTAGGTAGGTATACAGGTGTGTGTGTAGGTAGGTATACAGGTGTGTGTGTAGGTAGGTATACAGGTGTGTGTGTAGGTAGGTATACAGGTGTGTGTGTAGGTAGGTATACAGGTGTGTGTGTAGGTAGGTATTCAGGTGTGTGTGTGTGTGTGGGTAGGTAGGTATTCAGGTGTGTGTGTAGGTAGGTATACAGGTGTGTGTGTAGGTAGGTATACAGGTGTGTGTGTAGGTAGGTATACAGGTGTGTGTGTAGGTAGGTATACAGTGTGTGTGTGTGTGTGTGTGTGTGTGTGTGTGTGTGTGTGGTGTGTGTGTACAGGTGTGTGTGTACAGGTGTGTGTGTAGGTAGGTATTCAGGTGTGTGTGTAGGTAGGTATACAGGTGTGTGTGTAGGTAGGTATACAGGTGTGTGTGTGTGTGTGTGTGTGTGGTGTGTGTGTACAGGTGTGTGTGTACAGGTGTGTGTGTACAGGTGTGTGTGTAGGTAGGTATTCAGGTGTGTGTGTAGGTAGGTATTCAGGTGTGTGTGTGTAGGTAGGTATTCAGGTGTGTGTGTAGGTAGGTATTCAGGTGTGTGTGTAGGTAGGTATTCAGGTGTGTGTGTGTAGGTAGGTATTCAGGTGTGTGTGTGTAGGTAGGTATTCAGGTGTGTGTGTAGGTAGGTATTCAGGTGTGTGTGTAGGTACCTTCCAGGCCCTTCTGGTCTATGATGGTGTGGGCAGCCTTTGCTACAGCGCTCTGCAGGGTCTCACTGCCCACCTGGTTCAGTCTCCTGGAGGTCAGAGCTCTCTTCTGCTTGTTGGTACCAAACGCCTCGATCAGAGAGTCCACCTGTTAGGGGGGTATTCATTCTGATGATTGATGTGATCAAATGCAGATTAAAATGTAGCCCGCTGCGGATTTAGTAGAACAACACTTAAACCTGACAGGAAGTATAAACTCTAGAACTGACAGGAAGTATTGGGCGAAACTCTAATCCCTGGAACTAGAGACTAAGGGGAGGGGAGATGTTCAAGGCTGATGGAACTCTAGAACGTTCCGGGTTCTATTTTTAACAGAAACTCTAATCCCTGGAACTTTAGAACTCTAGAATGTTCCGGGTTCTATTTTTAAGAGAAATTAATGGAGGTACCTTTTCTCTGTATGTTAGATCTGTGTTCTGGGACGCATCATTCTCTGTAGACGCCTCCCCTGGGAAACAGACGACATGTTAGTCAGAGAGAGAGAGAGACGACTCCCCTGGGAAACAGACGACATGTTAGTCAGAGAGAGAGAGAGACGACTCCCCTGGGAAACAGACGACATGTTAGTCAGGTAGAGAGAGAGAGACGACTCCCCTGGGAAACAGACGACATGTTAGTCAGAGAGAGAGACGACTCCCCTGGGAAACAGACGACATGTTAGTCAGGTAGAGAGACGACTCCCCTGGGAAACAGACGACATGTTAGTCAGGTAGAGAGACGACTCCCCTGGGAAACAGACGACATGTTAGTCAGAGAGAGAGAGACGACTCCCCTGGGAAACAGACGACATGTTAGTCAGGTAGAGAGACGACTCCCCTGGGAAACAGACGACATGTTAGTCAGGTAGAGAGACGACTCCCCTGGGAAACAGACGACATGTTAGTCAGGTAGAGAGACGACTCCCCTGGGAAACAGACGACATGTTAGTCAGAGAGAGAGAGAGACGACTCCCCTGGGAAACAGACGACATGTTAGTCAGAGAGAGAGAGAGAGACGACTCCCCTGGGAAACAGACGACATGTTAGTCAGGTAGAGAGAGACGACTCCCCTGGGAAACAGACGACATGTTAGTCAGAGAGAGAGAGAAACAGACGACTCCCCTGGGAAACAGACGACATGTTAGTCAGAGAGAGAGAGAGACGACTCCCCTGGGAAACAGACGACATGTTAGTCAGAGAGAGAGAGAGAGACGACTCCCCTGGGAAACAGACGACATGTTAGTCAGAGAGAGAGAGAGAGACGACTCCCCTGGGAAACAGACGACATGTTAGTCAGAGAGAGAGAGAGACGACTCCCTGGGAAACAGACGACATGTTAGTCAGAGAGAGAAACAGAGACATGTTAGTCAGACTCCCCTGGGAAACAGACGACATGTTAGTCAGAGAGAGAGAGAGAGACGACTCCCCTGGGAAACAGACGACATGTTAGTCAGAGAGAGAGAGAGACGACTCCCCTGGGAAACAGACGACATGTTAGTCAGAGAGAGAGAGAGACGACTCCCCTGGGAAACAGACGACATGTTAGTCAGAGAGAGAGAGACGACATGTTAGTCAGAGAGAGAGAGAGACGACTCCCCTGGGAAACAGACGACATGTTAGTCAGAGAGAGAGAGAGACGACTCCCCTGGGAAACAGACGACATGTTAGTCAGGTAGAGAGAGAGACGACTCCCCTGGGAAACAGACGACATGTTAGTCAGAGAGAGAGAGAGACGACTCCCCTGGGAAACAGACGACATGTTAGTCAGAGAGAGAGAGAGACGACTCCCCTGGGAAACAGATGACATGTTAGTCAGAGAGAGAGAGACGACATGTTAGTCAGAGAGAGAGAGAGAGACGACTCCCCTGGGAAACAGACGACATGTTAGTCAGAGAGAGAGACGACTCCCCTGGGAAACAGACGACATGTTAGTCAGAGAGAGAGAGAGACGACTCCCCTGGGAAACAGACGACATGTTAGTCAGAGAGAGAGAGAGACGACTCCCCTGGGAAACAGACGACATGTTAGTCAGAGAGAGAGAGACGACTCCCCTGGGAAACAGACGACATGTTAGTCAGAGAGAGAGAGAGACGACTCCCCTGGGAAACAGACGACATGTTAGTCAGGTAGAGAGAGAGAGACGACTCCCCTGGGAAACAGACGACATGTTAGTCAGAGAGAGAGAGAGACGACTCCCCTGGGAAACAGACGACATGTTAGTCAGAGAGAGAGAGAGACGACTCCCCTGGGAAACAGACGACATGTTAGTCAGAGAGACTCCCCTGGGAAACAGACGACATGTTAGTCAGAGAGAGACGAGACGACTCCCTGGGAAACAGACGACATGTTAGTCAGAGAGAGAGAGACGACTCCCTGGGAAACAGACGACATGTTAGTCAGGTAGAGAGAGAGAGACGACTCCCTGGGAAACAGACGACATGTTAGTCAGAGAGAGAGACGACTCCCTGGGAAACAGACGACATGTTAGTCAGAGAGAGAGAGAGACGACTCCCCTGGGAAACAGACGACATGTTAGTCAGAGAGAGAGAGAGACGACTCCCCTGGGAAACAGACGACATGTTAGTCAGAGAGAGAGAGAGACGACTCCCCTGGGAAACAGACGACATGTTAGTCAGAGAGAGAGAGACGACTCCCCTGGGAAACAGACGACATGTTAGTCAGAGAGAGAGAGAGACGACTCCCCTGGGAAACAGACGACATGTTAGTCAGAGAGAGAGAGAGACGACTCCCCTGGGAAACAGACGACATGTTAGTCAGAGAGAGACGACTCCCCTGGGAAACAGACGACATGTTAGTCAGAGAGAGAGAGAGAGAGACAACTCCCCTGGGAAACAGACGACATGTTAGTCAGAGAGAGAGAGAGAGAGACGACTCCCCTGGGAAACAGACGACATGTTAGTCAGGTAGAGAGAGAGAGACGACTCCCCTCATTACTGGAAACAGACGACATGTTAGTCAGAGAGAGAGAGAGACGACTCCCTGGGAAACAGACGACATGTTAGTCAGAGAGAGAGAGACGACTCCCCTGGGAAACAGACGACATGTTAGTCAGAGAGAGAGAGAACACGACTCCCCTGGGAAACAGACGACATGTTAGTCAGAGAGAGAGAGAGAGACGACTCCCCTGGGAAACAGACGACATGTTAGTCAGTGTGACGACCCTCCCACTCTGTCTGCCGTATTCGGTCTTTGTTCTTGTTTCCTTATTAGGATGCCGGTGGGCGGAGTTGAGAGGTTCGTCAGCTGATGTTGACATGGGAAACACCTGGGCCAGGTGTCTCCCAGGATAAATAGACCTCTTCAACATTCATGGAAGAGACTCTCTCCATGCAGACACCTTTTGTAGATTGTGTTGTGGTTCTTGGTGGCCGTTTGTTTGTTTGCTTTGGCACCTTTCATCACCCTGCATTATCACATGCATGCAAAACACTGACTTACACTACTGATTACTGATTACACACACCATTGTATATTAAACAGCTAGTTACTTATTTAATAAATATAGATTTTGCTACTCCTTATCTCCACGTTGTCTCCCTTTGTTACGGGCTTTGAGCCGGTTCGTGACAGTCAGAGAGAGAGAGGGGATGACTGTCACATTGAAGGGATGACGTACCTGGGATGACGGGCTGCATGTTGAACAGTTGAGCGTTGTGCACCTCCATCCTCATGGTCTCCTTGTTCAGCACCCCGACATAATACCTGAGACATAACAACACTGTGACCCTGCCACTGTTTTGGTAAACAGCTGAGAGACATAACAACACTGTGACCCTGCCACTGTTTTGGTAAACAGCTGAGAGACATAACAACACTGTGACCCTGCCACTGTTTTGGTAAACAGCTGAGAGACATAACAACACTGCCACCCTTTTGGTAAACAGCTGAGAGACATAACAACACAACACTGTGACCCTGCCACTGTTTTGGTAAACAGCTGAGAGACATAACAACACTGCCACCCTGCCACTGTTTTGGTAAACAGCTGAGAGACATAACAACACTGTGACCCTGCCACTGTTTTGGTAAACAGCTGAGAGACATAACAACACTGCCACCCTGCCACTGTTTTGGTAAACAGCTGAGAGACATAACAACACTGTGACCCTGCCACTGTTTTGGTAAACAGCTGAGAGACATAACAACACTGTGACCCTGCCACTGTTTTGGTAAACAGCTGAGAGACATAACAACACTGTGACCCTGCCACTGTTTTGGTAAACAGCTGAGAGACATAACAACACTGTTTCCCTTGTTTTGGTAAACAGCTGAGAGACATAACAACACTGCCACCCTGCCACTGTTTTGGTAAACAGCTGAGAGACATAACAACACTGTGACCCTGCCACTGTTTTGGTAAACAGCTGAGAGACATAACAACACTGTGACCCTGCCACTGTTTTGGTAAACAGCTGAGAGACATAACAACACTGCCACCCTGCCACTGTTTTGGTAAACAGCTGAGAGACATAACAACACTGCCACCTTTCATTTATCACATGCCCTGCCACTGTTTTGGTAAACAGCTGAGAGACATAACAACACTGCCACCCTGCCACTGTTTTGGTAAACAGCTGAGAGACATAACAACACTGTGACCCTGCCACTGTTTTGGTAAACAGCTGAGAGACATAACAACACTGTGACCCTGCCACTGTTTTGGTAAACAGCTGAGAGACATAACAACACTGTGACCCTGCCACTGTTTTGGTAAACAGCTGAGAGACATAACAACACTGCCACCCTGCCACTGTTTTGGTAAACAGCTGAGAGACATAACAACACTGCCACCCTGCCACTGTTTTGGTAAACAGCTGAGAGACATAACAACACTGTGACCCTGCCACTGTTTTGGTAAACAGCTGAGAGACATAACAACACTGTGACCCTGCCACTGTTTTGGTAAACAGCTGAGAGACATAACAACACTGCCACCCTGCCACTGTTTTGGTAAACAGCTGAGAGACATAACAACACTGTGACCCTGCCACTGTTTTGGTAAACAGCTGAGAGACATAACAACACTGTGACCCTGCCACTGTTTTGGTAAACAGCTGAGAGACATAACAACACTGCCACACTGCCACTGTTTTGCCAGCTGTTAACAACACTGACCCTGCCACTGTTTTGGTAAACAGCTGAGAGACATAACAACACTGTGACCCTGCCACTGTTTTGGTAAACAGCTGAGAGACATAACAACACTGCCACCCTGCCACTGTTTTGGTAAACAGCTGAGAGACATAACAACACTGCCACCCTGCCACTGTTTTGGTAAACAGCTGAGAGACATAACAACACTGTGACCCTGCCACTGTTTTGGTAAACAGCTGAGAGACATAACAACACTGTGACCCTTTTTGGTAAACAGCTGAGAGACATAACAACACTGCCACCCTGCCACTGTTTTGGTAAACAGCTGAGAGACATAACAACACTGTGACCCTGCCACTGTTTTGGTAAACAGCTGAGAGACATAACAACACTGTGACCCTGCCACTGTTTTGGTAAACAGCTGAGAGACATAACAACACTGTGACCCTGCCACTGTTTTGGTAAACAGCTGAGAGACATAACAACACTGCCACCCTGCCACTGTTTTGGTAAACAGCTGAGAGACATAACAACACTGCCACCCTGCCACTGTTTTGGTAAACAGCTGAGAGACATAACAACACTGTGACCCTGCCACTGTTTTGGTAAACAGCTGAGAGACATAACAACACTGCCACCCTGCCACTGTTTTGGTAAACAGCTGAGAGACATAACAACACTGTGACCCTGCCACTGTTTTGGTAAACAGCTGAGAGACATAACAACACTGCCACCCTGCCACTGTTTTGGTAAACAGCTGAGAGACATAACAACACTGTGACCCTGCCACTGTTTTGGTAAACAGCTGAGAGACATAACAACACTGCCACCCTGCCACTGTTTTGGTAAACAGCTGAGAGACATAACAACACTGCCACCCTGCCACTGTTTTGGTAAACAGCTGAGAGACATAACAACACTGTGACCCTGCCACTGTTTTGGTAAACAGCTGAGAGACATAACAACACTGCCACCCTGCCACTGTTTTGGTAAACAGCTGAGAGACATAACAACACTGTGACCCTGCCACTGTTTTGGTAAACAGCTGAGAGACATAACAACACTGTGACCCTGCCACTGTTTTGGTAAACAGCTGAGAGACATAACAACACTGCCACCCTGCCACTGTTTTGGCTAAACAGCTGACCCTGCCACTGAGACATAACAACACTGTGACCCTGCCACTGTTTTGGTAAACAGCTGAGAGACATAACAACACTGCCACCCTGCCACTGTTTTGGTAAACAGCTGAGAGACATAACAACACTGTGACCCTGCCACTGTTTTGGTAAACAGCTGAGAGACATAACAACACTGCCACCCTGCCACTGTTTTGGTAAACAGCTGAGAGACATAACAACACTGTGACCCTGCCACTGTTTTGGTAAACAGCTGAGAGACATAACAACACTGCCACCCTGCCACTGTTTTGGTAAACAGCTGAGAGACATAATAACAACACTGCCACCCTGCCACTGTTTTGGTAAACAGCTGAGAGACATAACAACACTGTGACCCTGCCACTGTTTTGGTAAACAGCTGAGAGACATAACAACACTGCCACCCTGCCACTGTTTTGGTAAACAGCTGAGAGACATAACAACACTGCCACCCTGCCACTGTTTTGGTAAACAGCTGAGAGACATAACAACACTGCCACCCTGCCACTGTTTTGGTAAACAGCTGAGAGACATAACAACTGGCACCCTGCCACTGTTTTGGTAAACAGCTGTGGAACATAATACTTGTAAAAATGGTTTTGATGGTTTGTGTCGTTTTTTTTTACTCGCTGAAATAAAAACTTACTTGCAAAGGTTGTTGCATTTTAGGGATCCTTTTCCAAAGTTATCACCAACATAGGAGAGTCTGTCTGATTCTGCAACCTGAACACAGGAAGAAGACCGTGTCAGAGAAGTAGCCTTAAAAACACAGGAAGTAGCCTTAAAAACACAGGAAGAAGACCGTGTCAGAGAGAAGTAGCCTTAAAAACACAGGAAGTAGCTTAAAAACACAGGAAGTAGCCTTAAAAACACAGGAAGGAGACCGTGTCAGAGAGAAGTAGCTTTAAAAACACAGGAAGTAGCCTTAAAAACACAGGAAGGAGACCGTGTCAGAGAGAAGTAGCTTTAAAAACACAGGAAGTAGCCTTAAAAACACAGGAAGGAGACCGTGTCAGAGAGAAGTAGCCTTAAAAACACAGGAAGTAGCCTTAAAAACACAGGAAGGAGACCGTGTCAGAGAAGTAGCCTTAAAAACACAGGAAGGAGACCGTGTCAGAGAGAAGTAGCCTTAAAAACACAGGAAGGAGACCGTGTCAGAGAGAGTAGCCTTAAAAACACAGGAAGGAGACCGTGTCAGAGAGAAGTAGCCTTAAAAACACAGGAAGGAGACCGTGTCAGAGAGAAGTAGCCTTAAAAACACAGGAAGTAGCCTTAAAAACACAGGAAGGAGACCGTGTCAGAGAGAAGTAGCCTTAAAAACACAGGAAGAAGACCGTGTCAGAGAGAAGAAGAAGGAATGTTGTTTTACCAAAAATGTCCAATATTTATAAACTCAATATTTATAATTGTATTTATTTATTTATCATATTTATCAACTCTGTGTTTTGCTCCTGGGTACAGATCTAAAACTGATCTAAGATCAGCGTTCTAGAGGCAACGTCACCCTACAACGTCACCCTACAACGTCACCCTACAACGTCACCCTACAACGTCACCCTACAACGTCACCCTACAACGTCACCCTACACCAGGCGTAGTGATCTCACCAGCATGCGTCGGTTCTTCTTCCTCGGGTTGGTCTCGTCCACGTTCTTATAGAAGCTGAAGTCCAGCTGCTGTGTGTTCCTCAGGATGCCGTTAGAGAACTGAACTGTTGAGGAGAAAGACCCGGGGGATTGATGATTGACATGAATGCGTATATGTGTGAGGATGCTGTTTATCGACCACAGCTTCAATACCTTCAATACAATAGTGCCCTCTATGCTCACCACAAAGCTCAGAGACATTTAAAAAATGGTATGCATTAGTTCATTTGACTCTTGTGAAGTAGATAAAGGACTTCAATGACAAAATCCCGAAGTTACTATACATTTAACGTCACTGCGTTAACATGAGCGCATCCACGTGTACTACGGAACAGGGTGGATTTACGTGTTGTCAATTATTGCAGACGCTTAAAATTGCAATCTTGTATTTAAAATGAATAATTAGTCCGTAACATAAATAGTCATATTTACCAATAGCAGCTTTATCGTCTTCTCTCTCCTCTTCACAGCAAACCAATGTGCAATCGGCATCCATGTTTGTTGTCAGTCAGCGGACCTTAAAAAAAAAAAAACGGAAATATATTCATCCTCCACACACACACAAAAACCCACAGCGACACCCGATGGCGAGGAGTGGTACTGCAACCCGTTAACACGGTGCGCTGATAGGAGTGTAGCGCCCCCTACAGAGTCTGGGAGGAGAGGAAAAACACCAAGACCCTGTTTTGGGCGGGTAAATGTTGGTGTTTCATACTGGAGAGGGAATGCAAAACAACGACGCTGGACAGAGTGAAATCAGGTGTATCAAAAAGGCTGTTTTATTGGTCAAAGATATCTTGTCCTGCCGTTTATCGTGCACGGACCTAAGGAATGTGACTCCTGTGAGGAGTCAGAATAATTAGGCTGCTCAGCCAGAGTTTACAGCAGAATGTATACACAGAATAATGTAGGTGGAGTCTCGTCGTGTTTGATCATCTGACTGGTCCTGAAGAGTTGGAGGCGGGCCTTGCTCTAGCCAGAGCGGAGTCGTAGCTATTCAGCTGTGTTGTCTGTGTCCTTTTTGGAGGGGGGAGAGGAAATACATCCACCATCGAGCTCCAGACACCGCACCCCCTCCCTGAGAAGACCCTCTTTGGGTTAAAAACCTAAATTTAGATTCGTTCAAAGTAACAACATGGAGTCGTAGCTATTTGGCTGTGTTGGTGTCTGTGCCCTTTTTTTTGGAGGAGGAGGGTTTTAACCTAGTCGGGTTTCCCACATATTGACTAATGTGACTGTGAGCACCGGGAGAAGCGTTATAGCGGTCCATGAAGAGCCGTCTAGCCGTCGGTAGTCCTCCTTCAGTCCGGTCCAGTGGACTTGATGAACCCGGTCCGTCCACCCTGACCCGTGGAGGAGTAGCACCGACCACACAAACACGGTAACCGACCGGCGGCTAACATTAGCAAGCTAGCTTAGACTGTTTATTTTGTGTTATATCATCATGTTTTAAGGTTTTATTTGTGTTATATCATCATGTTTAAGGTTTTATTTGTGTTATATCGATGTTGCATGTTTTCTTTTGCTTTGCTGCTTTCTAGGGGATGAGACTTGACAGATGTTAATAATAATAACGTTAAGCAAATCTATCTAGGTAGTTAGCATTAGCTAATGACAGGTAGTTAGCATTAGCTAATGATAATAGGTAGTTAGCATTAGCTAATGATAATAGGTAGTTAGCATTAGCTAATGACAGGTAGTTAGCATTAGCTAATGACAGGTAGTTAGCATTAGCTAATGATAATGGGTAGTTAGCATTAGCTAATGACCGGTAGTTAGCATTAGCTAATGATAATAGGTAGTTAGCATTAGCTAATGATAATAGGTAGTCAGCATTAGCTAATGACAGGTTGTTAGCATTAGCTAATGATATAGGTAGTTAGCATTAGCTAATGATATAGGTAGTTAGCATTAGCTAATGATATAGGTAGTTAGCATTAGCTAATGTCAGGTAGTTAGCATTAGCTAATGATAATAGGTAGTTAGCATTAGCTAATGACAGGTAGTTAGCATTAGCTAATGATAATAGGTAGTTAGCATTAGCTAATGATAATAGGTAGTTAGCATTAGCTAATGATAATAATAGGTAGTCAGCATTAGCTAATGATATAGGTAGTTAGCATTAGCTAATGATGATAATAATAATAGGTAGTTAGCATTAGCTAATGATGATAATAATAATAGGTAGTTAGCATTAGCTAATGATATAGGTAGTTAGCATTAGCTAATGATGATAATAATAATAGGTAGTTAGCATTAGCTAATAATAATAATAGGTAGTTAGCATTAGCTAATGATAATAATAGGTAGTTAGCATTAGCTAATGATAATAATAGGTAGTTAGCATTAGCTAATGATAATAATAGGTAGTTAGCATTAGCTAATGATAATAATAGGTAGTTAGCATTAGCTAATGATAATAATAGGTAGTTAGCATTAGCTAATGATAATAATAGGTAGTTAGCATTAATGATAATAACAGGTAGTTAGCATTAAATGATAATAATAGGTAGTTAGCATTAGGTAATGATAATAATAGGTAGTTAGCATTAGGTAATGATAATAATAGGTAGTTAGCATTAGGTAATGATAATAATAGGTAGTTAGCATTAGCTAATGATAATAATAGGTAGTTAGCATTAGCTAATGATAATAATAGGTAGTTAGCATTAGCTAATGATAATAATAGTAGTTAGCATTAGCTAATGATAATAACAGATTAATTAGCTAATGATAATAACAGGTAGTTAGCATTAGCCATTAACCATTGTAGCCGTACACCTAAGCGAGCAAACAGAATAATTATACTTCGATGAGCTGATGTTGTTATTATAAACAAAACCAAAAAAACATGTCGGTCATGCTAGCTAAGCTACTTCACCGCAAATCAAAGTGTGTTTCACTGTTATTTATTTTAACACAGCCTTTCTCAAAAAGTTAGCAAGTAGCTAACTAGCTAGATAACTGGATATCCAGTTGCTGACTTGCTAGTTAGTTTAGCTTGGCTTAGTTTAGCTTGGCTTGGCTTGGCTTGGCTTAATTTAGCTTGGCTTAGTTTAGCTTGGTTTAGTTTAGGTTAGCTTGGTTTAGTTTAGTTTAGCTTGGTTTAGTTTAGTTTAGTTTAGCTTGGCTTAGTTTGGCTTGGCTTAGTTTAGCTTGGCTTAGTTTGGCTTGGCTTGGCTTGGTTTAGCTTGGCTTAGTTTAGCTTGGCATAGTTTAGCTTGGCATAGTTTAGCTTGGCATAGTTTAGCTTGGCATAGTTTAGCTTGGCATAGTTTAGCTTAGCTTGGTTGAGCTTGGCTTAGTTTAGTTTAGCTTGGCTTAGTTTAGCTTAGTTTAGCAATGATGGTATTCACCAGACTGGGGAGGGGGAGAGTCTCTGATCGGCTTGGCTAACAGATATCACTAGTTATTTAGTTAGATAGCTGTCTAGACAGCTTGTACTTTGACTAATGTCTTCGCATAGACATACTGGCTTTCATTTCACACATTTTTACAATATTCTCTTCAATATTGTTACTAGTTCCCCACTTTCACTTAACCGTGGAATAGTCTATGCAATAGTTTCAACAAGACATCTATTATCTATTTGTCAATATATTCAACTAATTAATTGTGATAGCTAGTGTAGCTACTGCCCTTCTACATGTCATATTCAAAGCATTGACCATAGTCTACTATAATGTCCCCTCCACTGGCAGTCAATTTAAAGCTAACTTTTTAATCAATCAAAGGTTCTGTCAGGAAGAGGACCTCATTTTCCTCACATTTATTACACAACAGATTTTTTTTACAATCCTGTTTCCCCCATCCCTTTCCTCCTTCTCCCCTTCCCTTTCTCTCCCCCCTCCCTTCCTCTCTTTACTCTCCCCTCTCCCTCCCATCCTCCCCCTTTCCTCCTTCTCCCCTTCCCTTTCTCTCCCCTCCCTCCCTCCCCTCTCCCTCCCTCCCTCCCTCCCTCCCCCCTCCCTCCTCCCTCCCCTCTTCCCCTCCCTCTTCCTCCCTCCCCTCTCCCTCCCTCCCTCCCTCCCTCCCTCCCTCCCTCCCCTCCCTCCCTCCCTCCCTCCCTCTCCCCCTCCCTCCCTCCCTCCCTCCCATCCTCCCCCTTTCCTCCTCCCCTTCCCTTTCTCTCCCCCTCCCTCCCCCTCCCTCCCTCCCCTCCCTCCCTCCCTCCCCTCTTCCTCCCTCCCTCCCCTCTTCCTCCCTCTCTCCCTCCCTCCCTCCCTCCCTCCCTCCTCTCTCCCTCCCTCCCCTCTCCCTCCCATCCTCCCCCTTTCCTCCTTCTCCCCTTCCCTTTCCCCCCCATCCCTTCCTCTCCACCTCCCTTCCTCTCCCCTTCCCTTTCTCCCCCCATCCCTTCCTCTCCCTCCCCCTCCTCCCTTCCTCTCCCCCTCCCTTCCTCTCCCCTTCCCTTTCTCCCCCCATCCCTTCCTCCCCCCTCCCTTCCTCCCCCTCCTCCCTTCCTCTCCTCCTCCTTCCCTGCAGGTCATGGACTTCCCGGGCCACTTCAACCAGGTAAAATGCAAACAACTTTATGATTTCTGTCAGTATATGAAAAAGAAATCGCTCTAACAATAAAGTGTATTGTTTTCATAATAATATAATATAAGACTCTAGACCATTTGGCAGACGCCTTTATCTGAAGCGACTTAAAAGTCGCGCGTTCCTACATTGTCACATGTACGCGTGGCCTCAGCGGGAATCGAACCCACGAGCCCGTGCTCTTAGCTAGCGACTGAGCCACACGTGATTCATATTGTTATTATAGGTCTTCCAGCAGCTGAACTACCAGCGCGTCCACAGCCAGCTGTGCGACTGTGTCATTGTGGTGGGCAGCCGCCATTTTAAGGCCCACCGCTCGGTGCTGGCGGCTTGCAGCACTCACTTCCGAGCCCTGTTCACCGTCGCCCAGGGAGACGGGAGCATGAACATGATACAACTGGACAGCGAGGTGAGGATGACGACGGGGGTGATGATGAAGATGAGGATGATGAGTATTACGGGTGATGAGGATGATGAGGATGATGACGGGGTGATGATGAAGATGAGGATGATGAGGATGATGAGTATTACGGGTGATGAGGATGATGACGGGGGTGATGATGAAGATGAGGATGATGAGTATTACGGGTGATGAGGATGATGAGGATGAGGATGATGACGGGATGATGATGAAGATGAGGATGATGAGTATTACGGGTGATGAGGATGATGAGGATGACGGGGGTGATGATGAAGATGAGGATGATGAGTATTACGGGTGATGAGGATGATGACGGGGGTGATGATGAAGATGAGGATGATGAGTTTTACGGGTGATGAGGATGATGGCGGGGGTGATGATTAAGATGAGGATGATGAGTATTACGGGTGATGAGGATGATGACGGGGGTGATGATTAAGATGAGGATGATGAGTATTACGGGTGATGAGGATGATGACGGGGGTGATGATGAGGATGAGGATGATGAGTCTATTACGGATGATGACGGGGGTGATGATTAAGATGAGGATGATGAGTATTACGGGTGATGAGGATGATGAGTCTATTACGGATGATGAGGATGATGACGGGGGTGATGATGAAGATGAGGATGATGAGTCTATTACGGGTGATGAGGATGTTGAGTTTATAACAGGGGTAATGAGGATGATGACGGGGGTGATGATTAAGATGAGGATAATGAGTATTATTGGTGATGAGGATGATGAGTTTATAACAGGGGTAATGAGGATGATGACGGGGTGATGATTAAGATGAGGATAATGAGTATTACGGGTGATGAGGATGATGAGTTTATAACAGGGGTAATGAGGATGATGACGGGGGTGATGATTAAGATGAGGATGATGACGGGGGTGATGATTAAGATGAGGATGATGACGGGGGTGATGATGAGGATGATGACGGGGGTGATGGTGAGGATGATGACGGGGGTGATGGTGAGGATGATGACAGGGGTGATGATTAAGATGAGGATAATGAGTATTACGGGTGATGAGGATGTTGAGTTTATAACAGGGGTAATGAGGATGATGGCGGGGGTGATGATTAAGATGAGGATAATGAGTATTACGGGTGATGAGGATGATGAGTTTATAACAGGGGTAATGAGGATGATGACGGGAGTGATGATTAAGATGAGGATGATGACGGGGGTGATGATTAAGATGAGGATGATGACGGGGTGATGATTAAGATGAGGATGATGACGGGGGTGATGATGAGGATGAGGATGATGAGTATTAGGGGTGATGATGATGATGATGCATTTATAACAGGGGTAATGAGGATGATGACGGGGGTGATGATTAAGATGAGGATGATGAAGGGGTGATGATTAAGATGAGGATGATGAGTATTATGAGATGAGGATGATGAGTTTATAACAGGGGTAATGAGGATGATGACGATGGTGATGATTAAGGTGAGGATGATGACGGGGGTGATGATGAGGATGAGGATGATGAGTATTACGGGTGATGAGGATGATGCATTTATAACAGGGGTAATGAGGATGATGATGATGGTGATGATTAAGATGAGGATGATGATGATGATGATGATGAGGATGATGCATTTATAACAGGTGGTGAGGATGATGACGATGGTGATGATTAAGATGAGGATGATGAGTATTACAGGTGATGATGATGATGATGATGAGTTTATAACGGTGGTGATGAGATGAGGATGATGAGTCTATAACAGGTGGTGGTGATGATGATGATGATGTGTGTTACTGCAGGTGATGATGATGATGATGATGATGATGATGTGTGTTACTGCAGGTGGTGATGATGATGATGATGATGTGTTACTACAGGTGGTGATGATGATGATGATGATGATGATGTGTGTTACTGCAGGTGGTGATGATGATGATGATGTGTGTTACTGCAGGTGGTGATGATGATGATGATGATGATGTGTTACTACAGGTGGTGATGATGATGATGATGATGATGATGATGATGTGTGTTACTACAGGTGGTGATGATGATGATGATGTGTGTTACTACAGGTGGTGATGATGATGATGATGATGATGATGATGATGTGTGTTACTGCAGGTGGTGATGATGATGATGATGATGATGATGTGTGTTACTGCAGGTGGTGATGATGATGATGATGATGATGATGATGATGTTACTACAGGTGGTGATGATGATGATGATGATGATGATGTGTGTTACTACAGGTGATGATGATGATGATGTGTGTTACTGCAGGTGATGATGATGATGATGTGTGTTACTACAGGTGGTGATGATGATGATGATGTGTGTTACTACAGGTGGTGGTGATGATGATGATGATGATGATGTGTTACTACAGGTGGTGATGATGATGATGATGATGTGATACTACAGGTGGTGATGATGATGATGTGTGTTACTGCAGGTGGTGATGATGATGATGTGTGTTACTGCAGGTGGTGATGATGATGATGATGATGATGTGTGTTACTGCAGGTGGTGATGATGATGATGATGATGTGTGTTACTGCAGGTGGTGATGATGATGATGATGATGATGATGATGATTATGGTGATGTGTTACTGCAGGTGGTGACAGCGGAGGCGTTTGCTGCCCTGGTGGACATGATGTACACCTCCACCCTGATGCTAGGAGAGAGCAACGTGATGGACGTGCTGCTAGCTGCCTCTCACCTCCACCTGAACGCCGTAGTCAAGGCCTGTAAGCACTACCTGACCACCCGCACCATGCCCATGTCCCCGCCGGCAGACCACCGGGCCACACAACACCGCCAACACACCCACGCAGAACAGCAGAGACTCAGGCAGCAGCAGGCAACCGCCGAGTTAGCCGCTAACGCTAACCTAGCCGCTAACGCTAACCAAGAGGCTAACGCTAACCTGGCGGCTAACGCTGCTACGTCCAGGCTCCAGCGGTCGTTCCTGCTGCAGCAGCTGGGTCTAAGCCTGGTGAGCTCTGCCCTGGGCGGGGTGGAGGAGGATGGGCTAAGGGGTGGTAGCGATGGTGTTAGCATTAGTGGTGTAGTGGAGCACAAAGCTTCCTTCCCCGTTCGACGCTTCCACAAGAGAAAGCCCTCCCTGAGCTTTAGCCTATCTGAGGACAGGCCCAGGCAGAGGCCCCGCCCCTCCGGGACCCACGGGGATGAGGAAGTGGGACTACTCTCCCCCGACTCTCACAAGACGGGGGAGGAGGACAGACTGGACGCGGCGATCACCGGCCTAGTAGGGGGCGTGTCCCAGGACGAGTCCCAGATGCCCAGCCAATCGGACGGCGGACGCTGCGAAGGGGAGGAGCAAGGGATGGCGGAGGAGAGGGGTGTCGGGAAGGAGTCCCTGGATGGGGGGAGTCACCATGGTGATGGGGTGGAGGTGAAGATAACGGAGGAAGAGGAGGAGGAGGAAGTACGGGAGCATCAGGGACAGGTAATGACATTTTAACAGGAAATACTTCATTTGCATCCCAAATATCTCCTTATTCCCTCTATAGTGGACTACTGTTGACCAGGACCCATAATGCACTACTGGTGACCAGGACACATAGTGCACTACTGTTGACCAGGACCCATAATGCACTACTGTTGACCAGGACCCATAATGCATTACTGTTGACCAGGACCCATAGTGGACTACTTTAGACCAGGACCCATAGTGCACTACTTTAGACCAGGACCCATAATGCACTACTGTTGACCAGGACCCATAATGCACTACATTAGACCAGGACCCATAATGCACTACTGTTGACCAGGACCCATAATGCACCATAATGCACTACATTAGACCAGGACCCATAATGCACTACTACATAATGCACTACATTAGACCAGGACCCATAATGCACTACTTTAGACCAGGACCCATAATGCACTACATTAGACCAGGACCCATAATGTGCACTACTGTTGACCAGGACCCATAATGGACACTACTGGTGACCAGGACCCATAATGCACTACTGTTGACCAGGACCCATAGTGGACTACTGGTGACCAGGACCCATAATGCACTACTGTTGACCAGGACCCATAATGCACTACTGTTGACCAGGACCCATAATGCACTACTGTTGACCAGGACCCATAGTGGACTACTGTTAGACCAGGACCCATAATGACTACTGACCAGGACCCATAGTGACACTACTGTTGACCAGGACCCATAGTGGACTACTGTTGACCAGGACCCATAGTGGACTAATGACAGGACCCATACATTAGACCAGGGTGCCATTTGGGATAAATACCATTTAAAGAGCAATGTATGAAACAACTGTCTAGTATTAATTAATCTTTTACCTTTGGATAAATAAAGGGTTTAAACCCAACCTTGGATAAAGTAATGGGTCATATCCTGTTGTCCTCCTTCATGTCTGTCTCTCTCCTCCCCTATCTTCTCTTCCTTTCCTCTCTCCTCTCTTCTCCCCTTTTCATCTCCTCCTGTCCTTCTCTCTCCTCTCCCATCCTCTCCTCTCTCCTTTCCTCACTTCTCCTCTCCTCCTCTCCTATCTTCTCCTCTCTCTCCTCTCCTCTTCCCTCCTCTCTCATCTTCTCCTCCTCTCTATCTTTTCCTCTCCTCCCCTCCTCTTTTCCTCTCCTCCCCTCCTCTTTTCCTCATCTCCTGTCCTCCTCTCCTCTCTCCTCCTCTCCTATCTTCTCCTCCCCTCCTCTCTCCTCATCTCCTCTTGTATCTTCTTCTCTCTCCTCCCCTCCTATCTTCTCTCCTCCTCCCCTCTTCTCTCCTCTCCTCCAGGTGGTGGTCAAGTGTGAGCCTCTGAGCTCCCCAGAGCCAGCTGATGACATCACCATCCGGGGTAGCGACCAGCTGGGACCTGGAAGAGGAAGAGGAGGAGGAGGGGAAGAGAAGGTGGAACTGAGCCCACAGAGCAGCGACCGTAGTCTCTCCTCCTCTGACCAACAGCTTCTCCAGCCCAGTTCCCAGCTCCTGCTCAAAGGAGGTCTTGGTAGTGGGATTGGCGGTGGTTTTGGTAACCATCTTGACGGGAAGTCTGGTTTTAGGATTTCTAGCTTCCTCGGCGCCAAGGTCTTCGGAAGCGGGGGGTCGGGGGTCGATGCCGGGGACGACGACCTCCTCAACACGACGACCGGCGAGGCGATGGCAGCGACACATCACTTCCTGCTGAGCCCGGAACACTCCGGAACCAATAGCTCCGCCTCGATGCTCCGTCCCGGGTCGGCCAACCACCTGCACCTGCTGGGTGGCGACGGTCTCGGGGGATTCTCTACAGACGCCGATTCGATCTTCCTGCGTCCCCTGCATGACGGACTGGGAAACCCCAGAGGAGGAGGAGGGTTCCCAGATCCGTTTTCTCTGGACTTCCAGCGCTCCAGTCTGGGTCTGCACTCCCTGGCCCACGCCTCTCGGGGGAGCTCCCTGGGCTTCCCTGGATACCGACGCATCGCACCTAAAAACGACAACGTGGGCGGAGGAGGAGGAGAAACGGGGGTCGTTCATCTCCAAGACGCCCTGTCTTCCTCCAGTCTGGTGGAAGGGGGACCCTTGCTTCTGAACGGTTCGGGAGGTTACGAGTCAGGCCCACCCACCTCGTCCTCGTCCGCCCCACACCCTCGCCCCCAGCTGACCCGTGCCTCTGCGGACGTCCTCTCCAAGTGTAAGAAGGCACTGTCCGAACACAACGTCCTGGTGGTGGAAGGAGCCAGGAAGTACGCCTGTCGCATCTGCTGTAAGACTTTCCTCACTCTGACCGACTGTAAGAAACACATCAGGGTCCACACCGGGGAGAAACCGTACGCCTGCCTCAAGTGCGGCAAACGCTTCAGCCAGTCGTCTCACCTGTACAAACACTCCAAGACCACGTGTCTGCGTTGGCAGAACAGCAACATGGCCGACGCACTGATGTAGATGCTTCGGAGGGGAGGGGGGAGGGCAGAACAGCAACATGGCCGACGCACTGATGTAGATGCTTCGGAGGGGAGGGGGGGAGGGCAGAACAGCAACATGGCCGACGCACTGATGTAGATGCTTCGGAGGGGGAGGGGGAGGGCAGAACAGCAACATGGCCGACGCACTGATGTAGATGCTTCGGAGGGGAGGGGGAGGGCAGAACAGCAACATGGCTGACGCACTGATGTAGATGCTTCGGAGGAGAGGGGGAGGGCAGAACAGCAACATGGCTGACGCACTGATGTAGATGCTTCGGAGGAGGAGGGGGAGGGCAGAACAGCAACATGGCCGACACTGATGTAGATGCTTCGGAGGAGAGGGGGAGGGCAGAACAGCAACATGGCCGACACTGATGTAGATGCTTCGGAGGAGGGGGGGGGGGGAGGGCAGAACAGCAACATGGCCGACACTGATGTAGATGCTTCGGAGGAGGAGGGGGAGGGCAGAACAGCAACATGGCTGACGCACTGATGTAAGATGCTTCGGAGGGAGGGGGGAGGGGAACGGTATCCAGATTTTAATACCCTTTATATCATCGTTGTGCCATACTGGAGCGAAACGGTATTACCGGGCATTGCGAATTAATGGTAAATAAAAGTCTTTTTTATTTTTTATTGCCAAATTAGCGGTATGCTAACACTATGGGGATTCCCATAGTGGATGCTAACTAAATGCTAACGAGACAAGCGTTTCAGCCTGTACAAACACTCCCACCTGCCTACGCTGGCAGAACGGCAACATGCCTTACTGTCTGTAGGCTGGCCTGGTAGGTAGGGTTGAGCTGGATTGGGAAATTCCTGGTAAAACTTCCCGGAAGTTTTGGGTTTTTCCATACATGGCCGACACTGATGTAGATGCTTCGGAGGGGAGGGGGAGGGGGGGGCAGAACAGCAACATGGCCGACACTGATGTAGATGCTTCGGAGGGGAGGGGAGGGGGAGGGCAGAACAGCAACATGGCCGACACTCATGTAGATGCTTCGGAGGGGAGGGGGGGGGAGGGCAGAACAGCAACATGGCCGACACTGATGTAGATGCTTCGGAGGCCGGAGGGGAGGGGGGGAGGGCAGAACAGCAACATGGCCGACACTGATGTAGATGTTTCGGAGGGGAGGGGAGGGGGAGGGCAGAACAGCAACATGGCCGACACTCATGTAGATGCTTCGGTAGGTGATGGATGTGATCACTGTCGGGGGGGGGGGGGGAACGTTATCCTGGTAAAATTTACAGGAAGTTTTGGGTTTTTCCATAAATTCTGGTTGTAGGATCGTATAGTCTGTAGGGGAGAACCTCTGGCCTACTCATTAGTCAGGACACTGAAGCTCAAAAACATGTTAAACGAAAACAACCGTCTCCATTGGACAAATGGGTTCCGTTTGGTTCCTAGATAAAACACCACTTCTAGGTCGGATTGAGTTTTTTTTAAATGTCCAGGAAAAACTCCCAGGTTTAAATCGGTCTCTGATTAGAGGGGAACCAAGGAGAAAAACGCCCAGGGGGGCGGGTCCCAAGACGCTTGTTGGGCCCGAGACGCTTGTTGGTCCCGAGACGCTTGTTGGGCCCGAGACGCTTGGGCCCAAGACGCTTGGGCCCAAACCGTTCGGGGAAACAAACAAACGCTCGATCTCTTTCACTGCAGATGCAGAAGTGTGACATCTGAGGATGCGGTGGACTGATACAAAACAACAGATATCTCAAGTTTATAAACGGACAGATTTTTATGATAATTTTTTATTATTATTATGCTAATTAGATCTAAGGGTTAATAGCCTCAAAGCTAGAAACAAACACTTACAGTAGCGTGTAGAAACTATGGGTGATCCCAGCGGGAATCCAACCCGCAACCCTGGTGTTACAAGTGCCATGTTCTACCAACTGAGCCAAACAGAACAATTTGATAGGGGCGATCGCTTTAGAAAATGGAGTCTTTTTTTAGGAGGGGTGGACTCCCAATTTCATCATGGAACCCTGTTGTGTTCCTTTTGGAATCCTGTTGTGTTCCTGTTGGAATCCTGTTGTGTTCCTGTTGTGTTCCTGTTGGAATCCTGTTGTGTTCCTTTTGGAATCCTGTTGTGTTCCTGTTGGAACCATGTTCGGAACGTTTCTGAAACAGGACTTCAGATTCAGAACAGTCCTGAAGCTGAAACCTGACCTGAGGCTGAAACCTGAAGGATTTCAAAACTCATTCACCTCTGATTACGGTAATCTTCGACGTTGGGATTTCTGGAAAACCTGAGAATTAGGGGAATTGTGCAACGCTAAACCTGGAGCTTGGCTTGGAGAGGAGAACAGGGATGTAAAGGAGAGAGGGTGGACTAGCCTCCACTCTTAGCCTTACAAACAGATCTGGGACCAGGCTTAGAGGGGGACCACTTCCTGTT
Source organism: Oncorhynchus gorbuscha (assembly GCF_021184085.1). NCBI lineage: Eukaryota > Metazoa > Chordata > Actinopteri > Salmoniformes > Salmonidae > Oncorhynchus > Oncorhynchus gorbuscha. The sequence continues at coordinate 115,915 of NW_025745843.1, forward strand.
ATGGTTCTTTACAAACAGATCTGGGACCAGGCTAAGAGGGGACCACTTCCTGTTATGGTTCTTTACAAACAGATCTGAGACCAGGCTAAGAGGGGGACCACTTCCTGTGATGATTCTTTACAAACAGATCTGGGACCAGGCTAAGAGGGGGACCACTTCCTGTGATGGTTCTTTACAAACAGATCTGAGACCAGGCTAAGAGGGGACCACTTCCTGTTATGGTCCTTTATAAATAGATCTGGGACCAGGCTAAGAGTGGACCACTTCCTGTCATGATCTGGGACCATTTTTTATATGGAGTTGCCTTTTCATTGGTGCACCTTTTTGAATGAAACACCCTATTCCCTATTTAGTGCACTACTCTTGACCAGGGCCCATAGGGGTAGTAGTTCACTATATACAGGGCATTTGGAAAGTATTCAGACCCCTTGATGTTTAACACACTTTGTTTCATTACAGCCATATTCGAAAATGGATTAAAAAATAAAATGTTCCTCATCAATCTACATACAATACCCCATAGTGACATCACAATACCCCATAGTGACATCGCAATACCCCACAGTGACATCGCAATACCCCACAGTGATGTCATTATGGGGTATTGTGATGTCATTATGGGGTATTGTGATGTCATTATGGGGTACTGTGATGTCATTATGGGGTACTGTGATGTCATTATGGGGTATTGTGATGTCATTATGGGGTATTGTGATGTCATTATTGGGTGTTGTGATGTCATTATGGGGTACTGTGATGTCATTATGGGGTACTGTGATGTCATTATGGGTTATTGTGATGTCATTATGGGGTGTTGTGATGTCATTATGGGGTATTGTGATGTCATTATGGGGTACTGTGATGTCATTTTGGAGTACTGTGATGTCATTATGGGGTATTGTGATGTCATTATGGGGTATTGTGATGTCATAATGGGGTATTGTGATGACATAATGGGGTATTGTGATGTCATAATGGGGTATTGTGTGTAGATTGTTGAGAGGAGAAAAATGATTGAATCCATGTTAGAACAAGGCTGTAACGTAACAACATATGGAACAAGTCCAGGGGTCTGAATACTTTCAGAAGGCGCTGTATCTCCATGAAGACCAACAGGTCCCTGTATACATTCAGAAGGTGCTGTAGGTTATAGGGTGGGACCTTTTATCCCGTCTCCTCACAGGACAATACATTAGAAATGGACATATTTATGTGGCTCTTAACACTTTCCTCTGCAAGGGGACATCAAATGAAACCAATGCCTTTTTATATAACTAGAGCCTGGTGTGTCTCCTGGTCAGGTCACATGATCAGGGATAACTCTGGGGCCCCCAGTTAACTATAACACAGTGTTGTTAGTGACTAGATGTCGTGGAACAGTTTGGTACGGTATCTGTGCTTCTTTAAATGTTTTTTTTTTTTAATCGATACATCTAACACTTAACAGTCTTTTAGACAATAGTTTATTTTTATTTTTTTAAATGACCTTAACGCCGTTGAAAGAAAAAAAAGAAGAGCTTTGACTGCTAATAAGAAGGTTGGACTGCCGTGCTTCTGTGTTTCCATGGCGACGTGTTGGCCCAGTGTCTTTCTGTGTTTCCATGGCGACGTGTTGGCCCAGTGTCTTGTTGCCGTAACCTTACTGTACTGAGTTGTGTTGTAGTTGGCTGACTGGCTGGCTGGCTGACTGGCTGACTGACTGACTGGCTGACTGACTGGCTGACTGACTGGCTGACTGACTGACTGGCTGACTGGCTGGCTGACTGACTGACTGGCTGACTGGCTGACTGGCTGACTGACTGACTGGCTGGTCAGAGAACAACCTGGCTGTTTGAGACTTGCTTAGTGTGGATGGGTTGCCAGGCAACTAGTGGGCACCTTCAGGCCGTGCGGTCTTCACACTGTTACTCAGTCTGTGATACTCAGTCTGTGTCACTCAGTCTGTGTCACTCAGTCTGTGTCACTCAGTCTGTGTCACTCAGTCTGTGTCACTCAGTCTGTGTCACTCAGTCTGTGTCACTCAGTCTGTGTCACTCAGTCTGTGTCACTCAGTCTGTGTCACTCAGTCTGTGTCACTCAGTCTGTGTCACTCAGTCTGTGTCACTCAGTCTGTGTCACTCAGTCTGTGTCACTCAGTCTGTGATACTCAGTCTGTGATACTCAGTCTGTGATACTCAGTCTGTGTCACTCAGTCTGTGTTACAAAACTTTAAAAGGTTTTTGCCCAGGAAGATCCTATGACCAGTATCTATCTATCCTACTAACTGAACAGTATCTATCTATCCTACTGTCTCTAACTGACCAGTATATATCTATCCTACTGTCTCTAACTGACCAGTATCTATCTATCCTATTGTCTCTATCTGACCAGTATCTATCCTACTGTGTCTCACTGACCAGTATCTATCTATTTTACTGTCTCTAACTGACCAGTATCTATCTATCCTATTGTCTCTAACTGACCAGTATCTATCTATCCTACTGTCTCTAACTGACCAGTATCTATCTATCTATCCTACTGTCTCTAACTGACCAGTATCTATCTATCTATCCTACTGTCTCTAACTAACCAGTATCTATCTATCCTATTGTCTCTAGCTGACCAGTATCTATCTATCCTACTGTCTCTAGCTGACCAGTATCTATCTATCCTATTGTCTCTAACTGACCAGTATCTATCCTACTGTCTCTAACTGACCAGTATCTATCTATCCTATTGTCTCTAACTGACCAGTATCTATCCATCCTACTGTCTCTAACTGACCAGTATCTATCTATCCTACTGTCTCTAACTGACCAGTATCTATCTATCCTACTGTCTCTAACTGACCAGTATCTATCTATCCTACTGTCTCTAACTGACCAGTATCTATCTATCCTACTGTCTCTAACTGACCAGTATCTATCCATCCTACTGTCTCTAACTGACCAGTATCTATCTATCCTACTGTCTCTAACTGACCAGTATCTATCTATCCTACTGTCTCTAACTGACCAGTATCTATCTATCCTACTGTCTCTAACTGACCAGTATCTATCTATCCTACTGTCTCTAACTGACCAGTATCTATCTATCCTACTGTCTCTCACTGACCAGTATCTATCTATCCTACTGTCTCTAGCTGACCAGTATCTATCTATCCTACTGTCTCTAACTGACCAGTATCTATCTATCCTACTGTCTCTAACTGACCAGTATCTATCTATCCTATTGTCTCTAACTGACCAGTATCTATCCTACTGTCTCTAACTGACCAGTATCTATCTATCCTATTGTCTCTAACTGACCAGTATCTATCCATCCTACTGTCTCTAACTGACCAGTATCTATCCATCCTACTGTCTCTAACTGACCAGTATCTATCCATCCTACTGTCTCTAACTGACCAGTATCTATCCATCCTACTGTCTCTAACTGACCAGTATCTATCTATCCTACTGTCTCTAACTGACCAGTATCTATCTATCTATCCTACTGTCTCTAACTGACCAGTATCTATCCTACTGTCTCTAACTGACCAGTATCTATCTATCTATCCTACTGTCTCTAACTGACCAGTATCTATCCTACTGTCTCTAACTGACCAGTATCTATCTATCCTACTGTCTCTAACTGACCAGTATCTATCTATCCATCCTACTGTCTCTAACTGACCAGTATCTATCTATCCTACTGTCTCTAACTGACCAGTATCTATCTATCCTATTGTCTCTAACTGACCAGTATCTATCTGTCTTGATGTTTCTAACAGCTGAATACCAACAGTGTTTCAGCCACATTGTAAATGCACCTTAATCGCTAACCAATTTAATTTACAACTCATACTGAGTTTATATCTAATTTAAGTGATCACTGAAGTAAAAAAAATATTTAAGCTCTTTTTCAATCAGGCATAAACCTTAGGTAACCCCTGAAGGACATGAGGACCCTTGTTTAAACTGATCCAAAATGGCTGCCATCTCTCACTGTAGCCCAGTTTCCCTGGTGATGTCTTCTGTGGCTGTTGTCTAAGTGAAACTGATTATTTTAATTTTATATATATATATGTGAATGTTTGTTTGAAAGTGCACATACTGGTCATATTTATACAACAACAGCCCCTGTGTGAAAACTACAACAAATTATAAACCAAAAAGGATTCAATAGATAAACGAAATGTTGTTTATGTAATAATATAATTTGATGAAGGACAGTTACTGCCTTTACTTCCACTCCTCTCTGGCTTAAAAAGCTGGGCTTTTATCCTCATGCCGAAAGGATTTCTGTGTTGTTTTATTCTACACTTCTAACACCGTCTAACCATGTTTTGGTTCTAGCGTCTCAAATGGTGCCCTGTTCCCTGTGTAGTGCACTACTTCCTATTGACACTGGTCTAAAGTAGTGCACTACTTCTGATCAAAGCGTTGACACTCTGGTCTATAGTAGTTCACTATATAGGGAATAGGGCTCTGGTCTATAGTAGTTCACTATATAGGGAATAGGGCTCTGGTCTATAGTAGTGCACTATATAGGGAATAGGGCTCTGGTCTATAGTAGTACCACTATATAGGGAATAGGGCTCTGGTCTATAGTAGTACCACTATATAGGGAATAGGGCCCTGGTCTATAATAGTGCACTATATAGGGAATAGGGCTCTGGTCTATAGTAGTACCACTATATAGGGAATAGGGCTCTGGTCTATAGTAGTACCACTATATAGGGAATAGGGCTCTGGTCACTAGTAGTTCACTATATAGGGAATAGGGCTCTGGTCTATAGTAGTACCACTATATAGGGAATAGGGCTCTGGTCTATAGTAGTACCACTATATAGGGAATAGGGCTCTGGTCTATAGTAGTTCACTATATAGGGAATAGGGCTCTGGTCTATAGTAGTTCACTATATAGGGAATAGGGCTCTGGTCACTAGTACTGCACTATATAGGGAATAGGGCTCTGGTCTATAGTAGTACCACTATATAGGGAATAGGGCTCTGGTCACTAGTAGTTCACTATATAGGGAATAGGGCTCTGGTCACTAGTAGTTCACTATATAGGGAATAGGGCTCTGGTCACTAGTAGTACCACTATATAGGGAATAGGGCTTTGGTCTATAGTAGTACCACTATATAGGGAATAGGGCTCTGGTCTATAGTAGTCCACTATATAGGGAATAGGGCTCTGGTCTATAGTAGTTCACTATATAGGGAATAGGGCTCTGGTCTATAGTAGTACCACTATATAGGGAATAGGGCTCTGGTCTATAGTAGTACCACTATATAGGGAATAGGGCTCTGGTCTATAGTAGTACCACTATATAGGGAATAGGGCTCTGGTCTATAGTAGTCCACTATATAGGGAATAGGGCTCTGGTCTATAGTAGTCCACTATATAGGGAATAGGACTCTGGTCACTAGTAGTTCACTATATAGGGAATAGGGCTCTGGTCACTAGTAGTTCACTATATAGGGAATAGGGCTCTGGTCACTAGTAGTTCACTATATAGGGAATAGGGCTCTGGTCTATAGTAGTACCACTATATAGGGAATAGGGCTCTGGTCTATAGTAGTACACTATATAGGGAATAGGGCTCTGGTCTATAGTAGTTCACTATATAGGGAATAGGGCTCTGGTCACTAGTAGTTCACTATATAGGGAATAGGGCTCTGGTCTATAGTAGTTCACTATATAGGGAATAGGGCTCTGGTCACTAGTAGTTCACTACATAGGGAATAGGGAGCCATTTGAGACGTTACCCCAAAGAGAAGATGAAATGTAAACCTGTTTGTTTGTTTGTTTGAGGAGACACTAATAAAGTCACGGAGGGACTTGTCGTTCCTGTCGTCACAGACTGAATTAAAAAATGGGGAAAGTTCCATGTTTATTGTTGTCCTTTGTCATTATTATTATCATTATTATTATGAGACAAAATCATAAAAAAACATCTCCCATGAGGAAGTGCTGAGTGCTACGGTATGTACCATGTCGAGTGGAAATGGTGGATGACAACAGCACCACTATTCTCTATAATCTACTCCTCTCGTGACCAGAGTCAACTATATCATTTACAGTTACAGCTCTTCAATCATTGGTTCTTCTCTGGTGGTTCCGAAAGCAGGTGATTGGTTCTTCTCTGGTGTTCTGAAAGCAGGTGATTGGCAGCTACAGCTTGAGCTCTTTGATCATTGGCTGTCCCTTCAGGCCCAGTAGCAGGTTGTTGGCTGCTAGAGCAGACATGGCATTACGCGTGGAGTAGGACGCACTGGCAATGTGGGGGAGGATCACTGGAGAGAAAGAGAGATGAGAGGATCACTGGAGAGAGAGGGATGAGAGGATCACTGGAGAGAGAGGGATGAGAGGATCACTGGAGAGAGGGATGAGAGGATCACTGGAGAGAGAGATGAGGGAGGATCACTGGAGAGAGAGAGATGAGAGGGAGGATCACTGGAGAGAGAGATGAGAGGGAGGATCACTGGAGAGAGAGATGAGAGGATCACTGGAGAGAGAGATGAGATGGAGGATCACAGGAGAGATAGAGATGAGAGGGAGGATCACTGGAGAGAGAGAGATGAGAGGGAGGATCACTGGAGAGAGAGAGATGAGAGGGAGGATCACTGGAGAGAGAGAGATGAGAGGGAGGATCACTCGAGAGAGGGAGGATCACTCGAGAGAGGAGATGAGAGGGAGGATCACTCGAGAGAGATCACTGGAGAGAGAGAGAGATGAGAGGGAGGATCACTGGAGAGAGATGAGAGGGAGGATCACTGGAGAGAGAGAGATGAGAGGGAGGATCATTGGAGAGAGAGATGAGAGGGAGGATCACTGGAGAGAGAGAGATGAGAGGGAGGATCACTGGAGAGAGAGAGATGAGAGGGAGGATCACGGGAGAGAGAGAGATGAGAGGGAGGATCACTGGAGAGAGAGAGATGAGAGGATCACTGGAGAGAGAGAGATGAGATGGAGGATCACAGGAGAGAGAGAGATGAGAGGGAGGATCACTGGAGAGAGAGAGAGATGAGAGGGAGGATCACTGGAGAGAGAGAGAGATGAGAGGGAGGATCACTGGAGAGAGAGAGAGATGAGAGGGAGGATCACTGGAGAGAGAGATGATCACTGGAGAGAGAGATGAGAGGGAGGATCACAGGAGAGAGAGAGATGAGAGGGAGGATCACTGGAGAGAGAGATGAGAGGGAGGATCACTGGAGAGAGAGAGATGAGAGGAGGATCACTGGAGAGAGAGAGATGAGAGGGAGGATCACTGGAGAGAGAGATGAGAGGGAGGATCACTGGAGAGAGAGATGAGAGGGAGGATCACTGGAGAGAGAGATGAGAGGGAGGATCACTGGAGAGAGAGAGAGATGAGAGGATCACTGGAGAGAGAGATGAGAGGGAGGATCACTGGAGAGAGAGAGAGAGAGATGAGAGGGAGGATCACTGGAGAGAGAGATGGGAGAGGGAGGGAGCACGAAACAGGCAGTACAGGACTGACAACAGTAATAAACAGGCAGTACAGGACTGACAACAGTATTAAATGAAACAGGCAGTACAGGACTGACAACAGTAATAAACAGGCAGTACAGGACTGACAACAGTATTACATGAAACAGGAAATAGCAGGATGAACTTGGTCGAGACTCTGAACCAATCACGCCCCGTGTTTATACTCACCACAGTTGTTAAGGGTGAAGAGCGGGTGGCTGGTGGGCAGGGGTTCAGGGACGGTGACGTCGAGTCCAGCTCCCGCTATCTGACCGCTGGACAGGGCTTCATACAGATCCTCCTGGTCTACCACCCCCCCTCTACCACACACAGCCATCATGTTACTGTCTACCACACACAGCCATCGTGTTACTGTCTACCACACACAGCCATCATGTTACTGTCTACCACCCCTCCTCTACCACACACAGCCATCATGTTACTGTCTACCACACACAGCCATCACCATGTTACTGTCTACCACCCCCCCTCTACCACACACAGCCATCATCATGTTACTGTCTACCACACACAGCCATCATGTTACTGTCTACCACACACAGCCATCACACCATGTTACTGTCTACCACACACAGCCACCATGTTACTGTCTACCACCCCTCCTCTACCACACACAGCCATCATGTTACTGTCTACCACACACAGCCATCATCATGTTACTGTCTACCACCCCCCCTCTACCACACACAGCCATCATTTTACTGTCTACCACCCCCCCTCTACCACACACAGCCATCATGTTACTGTCTACCACACACAGCCATCATGTTACTGTCTACCACACACAGCCATCACCATGTTACTGTCTACCACACACAGCCATCATGTTACTGTCTACCACCCCTCCTCTACCACACACAGCCATTATCATGTTACTGTCTACCACCCCTCCTCTACCACACACAGCCATCACCATGTTACTGTCTACCACACACAGCCATCACCATGTTACTGTCTACCACCCCTCCTCTACCACACACAGCATCACCATGTTACTGTCTACCACACACAGCCATCACCATGTTACTGTCTACCACCCCTCCTCTACCACACACAGCCATCACCATGTTACTGTCTACCACACACAGCCATCACCATGTTACTGTCTACCACCCCTCCTCTACCACACACAGCCATCATGTTACTGTCTACCACACACAGCCATCATGTTACTGTCTACCACACACAGCCATCACCATGTTACTGTCTACCACCCCTCCTCTACCACACACAGCATCACCATGTTACTGTCTACCACCCCTCCTCTACCACACACAGCATCACCATGTTACTGTCTACCACCCCCCCTCTACCACACACAGCCATCATGTTACTGTCTACCACCCCCCCTCTACCACACACAGCCATCATGTTACTGTCTACCACCCCCCCTCTACCACACACAGCCATCATGTTACTGTCTACCACACACAGCCATCATGTTACTGTCTACCACCCCCCCTCTACCACACACAGCCATCATGTTACTGTCTACCACACACAGCCATCACCATGTTACTGTCTACCACACACAGCCATCATGTTACTGTCTACCACCCCTCCTCTACCACACACAGCCATCACCATGTTACTGTCTACCACACACAGCCATCATGTTACTGTCTACCACCCCCCCTCTACCACACACAGCCATCATGTTACTGTCTACCACACACAGCCATCACCATGTTACTGTCTACCACACACAGCCATCATGTTACTGTCTACCACCCCTCCTCTACCACACACAGCCATCACCATGTTACTGTCTAACACACACAGCCATCATCATGTTACTGTCTACCACCCCCCCTCTACCACACACAGCCATCACCATGTTACTGTCTACCACACACAGCCATCATCATGTTACTGTCTACCACCCCTCCTCTACCACACACAGCCATCATCATGTTACTGTCTACCACACACAGCCATCACCATGTTACTGTCTACCACCCCCCCTCTACCACACACAGCCATCATGTTACTGTCTACCACCCCCCCTCTACCACACACAGCCATCATGTTACTGTCTACCACACACAGCCATCACCATGTTACTGTCTACCACACACAGCCATCATGTTACTGTCTACCACCCCTCCTCTACCACACACAGCCATCACCATGTTACTGTCTACCACACACAGCCATCATGTTACTGTCTACCACCCCCTCTACCACACACAGCCATCATGTTACTGTCTACCACACACAGCCATCACCATGTTACTGTCTACCACACACAGCCATCATGTTACTGTCTACCACCCCTCCTCTACCACACACAGCCATCACCATGTTACTGTCTAACACACACAGCCATCATCATGTTACTGTCTACCACCCCCCCTCTACACACACAGCCATCACCATGTTACTGTCTACCACACACAGCCATCATCATGTTACTGTCTACCACCCCTCCTCTACCACACACAGCCATCATCATGTTACTGTCTACCACACACAGCCATCACCATGTTACTGTCTACCACCCCCCCTCTACCACACACAGCCATCATGTTACTGTCTACCACCCCTCCTCTACCACACACAGCCATCACCATGTTACTGTCTACCACACACAGCCATCACCATGTTACTGTCTACCACACACAGCCATCACCATGTTACTGTCTACCACCCCTCCTCTACCACACACAGCCATCATCATGTTACTGTCTACCACACACAGCCATCATGTTACTGTCTACCACACACAGCCATCACCATGTTACTGTCTACCACCCCTCCTCTACCACACACAGCCATCATCATGTTACTGTCTACCACCCCTCCTCTACCACACACAGCCATCATGTTACTGTCTACCACACACAGCCATCATCATGTTACTGTCTACCACACACAGCCATCACCATGTTACTGTCTACCACACACAGCCATCATCATGTTACTGTCTACCACACCCCCTCTACCACACACAGCCATCATGTTACTGTCTACCACACCCCCTCTACCACACACAGCCATCATGTTACTGTCTACCACCCCCTCCTCTACCACACACAGCCATCATCATGTTACTGTCTACCACCCCTCCTCTACCACACACAGCCATCATGTTACTGTCTACCACACACAGCCATCATCATGTTACTGTCTACCACACACAGCCATCACCATGTTACTGTCTACCACACACAGCCATCATCATGTTACTGTCTACCACACCCCCTCTACCACACACAGCCATCATGTTACTGTCTACCACACCCCTCTACCACACACAGCCATCATGTTACTGTCTACCACCCCCCTCTACCACACACAGCCATCATCATGTTACTGTCTACCACCCCCCTCTACCACACACAGCCATCATCATGTTACTGTCTACCACCCCCCCTCTACCACACACAGCCATCATGTTACTGTCTACCACACACAGCCATCACCATGTTACTGTCTACCACACACAGCCATCATCATGTTACTGTCTACCACACACAGCCATCATCATGTTACTGTCTACCACCCCTCCTCTACCACACACAGCCATCATGTTACTGTCTACCACACACAGCCATCATGTTACTGTCTACCACCCCTCCTCTACCACACACAGCCATCATCATGTTACTGTCTACCACACACAGCCATCATCATGTTACTGTCTACCACACACATCCATCATCATGTTACTGTCTACCACACACAGCCATCACCATGTTACTGTCTACCACCCCTCCTCTACCACACACAGCCATCATCATGTTACTGTCTACCACCCCTCCTCTACCACACACAGCCATCATCATGTTACTGTCTACCACCCCTCCTCTACCACACACAGCCATCATCATGTTACTGTCTACCACACACAGCATCACCATGTTACTGTCTACCACACACAGCCATCATGTTACTGTCTACCACCCCTCCTCTACCACACACAGCCATCATGTTACTGTCTACCACCCCTCCTCTACCACACACAGCCATCACCATGTTACTGTCTACCACACACAGCCATCATCATGTTACTGTTTACTACCCCTCCTCTACCACACACAGCCATCATCATGTTACTGTCTACCACCCCTCCTCTACCACACACAGCATCACCATGTTACTGTCTACCACCCCTCCTCTACCACACACATCCATCATCATGTTACTGTCTACTACCCCTCCTCTACCACACACAGCCATCATCATGTTACTGCCTACCACACACAGCCATCATCATGTTACTGCCTACCACACACAGCCATCATCATGTTACTGTCTACCACACACAGCCATCATCATGTTACTGCCTACCACACACAGCCATCATCATGTTACTGTCTACCACCCCTCCTCTACCACACACAGCCATCATGTTACTGTCTACCACCCCTCCTCTACCACACACAGCCATCATCATGTTACTGTCTACCACACACAGCCATCATCATGTTACTGTCTACCACACACATCCATCATCATGTTACTGTCTACCACACACAGCCATCACCATGTTACTGTCTACCACCCCTCCTCTACCACACACAGCCATCATCATGTTACTGTCTACCACTCCTCCTCTACCACACACAGCCATCATCATGTTACTGTCTACCACCCCTCCTCTACCACACACAGCCATCATCATGTTACTGTCTACCACACACAGCATCACCATGTTACTGTCTACCACACACAGCCATCATGTTACTGTCTACCACCCCTCCTCTACCACACACAGCCATCATGTTACTGTCTACCACCCCTCCTCTACCACACACAGCCATCACCATGTTACTGTCTACCACACACAGCCATCATCATGTTACTGTTTACTACCCCTCCTCTACCACACACAGCCATCATCATGTTACTGTCTACCACCCCTCCTCTACCACACACAGCATCACCATGTTACTGTCTACCACCCCTCCTCTACCACACACATCCATCATCATGTTACTGTCTACTACCCCTCCTCTACCACACACAGCCATCATCATGTTACTGCCTACCACACACAGCCATCATCATGTTACTGTCTACCACACACAGCCATCATCATGTTACTGCCTACCACACACAGCCATCATCATGTTACTGTCTACCACCCCTCCTCTACCACACACAGCCATCATCATGTTACTGTCTACCACACACAGCCATCATGTTACTGTCTACCACCCCTCCTCTACCACACACAGCATCACCATGTTACTGTCTACCACACACAGCCATCATCATGTTACTGTCTACCACCCCCCCTCTACCACACACAGCCATTGTCATGTTACTGTCTACCACACACAGCTATCACCATGTTACTGTCTACCACACACAGCCATCATCATGTTACTGTCTACCACCCCTCCTCTACCACACACAGCCATCACCATGTTACTGTCTACCACCCCTCCTCTACCACACACAGCCATCATGTTACTGTCTACCACACACAGCCATCATCATGTTACTGTCTACCACCCCCCCTCTACCACACACAGCATCACCATGTTACTGTCTACCACACACAGCCATCATCATGTTACTGTCTACCACACCCCCTCTACCACACACAGCCATCATGTTACTGTCTACCACACCCCCTCTACCACACACAGCCATCATGTTACTGTCTACCACCCCCTCTACCACACACAGCCATCATCATGTTACTGTCTACCACCCCCCTCTACCACACACAGCCATCATCATGTTACTGTCTACCACCCCCCCTCTACCACACACAGCCATCATGTTACTGTCTACCACACACAGCCATCACCATGTTACTGTCTACCACACACAGCCATCATCATGTTACTGTCTACCACCCCTCCTCTACCACACACAGCCATCATGTTACTGTCTACCACACACAGCCATCATGTTACTGTCTACCACACACAGCCATCATGTTACTGTCTACCACCCCTCCTCTACCACACACAGCCATCATCATGTTACTGTCTACCACACACAGCCATCATCATGTTACTGTCTACCACACACATCCATCATCATGTTACTGTCTACCACACACAGCCATCACCATGTTACTGTCTACCACCCCTCCTCTACCACACACAGCCATCATCATGTTACTGTCTACCACCCCTCCTCTACCACACACAGCCATCATCATGTTACTGTCTACCACCCCTCCTCTACCACACACAGCCATCATCATGTTACTGTCTACCACACACAGCATCACCATGTTACTGTCTACCACACACAGCCATCATGTTACTGTCTACCACCCCTCCTCTACCACACACAGCCATCATGTTACTGTCTACCACCCCTCCTCTACCACACACAGCCATCACCATGTTACTGTCTACCACACACAGCCATCATCATGTTACTGTCTACCACCCCTCCTCTACCACACACAGCCATCATCATGTTACTGTCTACCACACACAGCCATCATGTTACTGTCTACCACCCCTCCTCTACCACACACAGCATCACCATGTTACTGTCTACCACACACAGCCATCATCATGTTACTGTCTACCACCCCCCCTCTACCACACACAGCCATTGTCATGTTACTGTCTACCACACACAGCCATCACCATGTTACTGTCTACCACACACAGACATCATCATGTTACTGTCTACCACCCCTCCTCTACCACACACAGCCATCACCATGTTACTGTCTACCACCCCTCCTCTACCACACACAGCCATCATGTTACTGTCTACCACACACAGCCATCATCATGTTACTGTCTACCACCCCCCCTCTACCACACACAGCATCACCATGTTACTGTCTACCACACACAGCCATCATCATGTTACTGTCTACCACCCCCCCTCTACCACACACAGCATCACCATGTTACTGTCTACCACACACAGCCATCATCATGTTACTGTCTACCACCCCCCCTCTACCACACACAGCATCACCATGTTACTGTCTACCACACACAGCCATCATCATGTTACTGTCTACCACCCCTCCTCTACCACACACAGCCATTGTGTGTGTGTGTGTGTGTGTGTGTGTGTGTGTGTGTGTGTGTGTGTGTGTGTGTGTGTGTGTGTGTGTGTGTGTGTGTGTGTGTGTGTGTGTGTGTGTGTGTGTGTGTGTGTGTGTGTGTGTGTGTGTGTGTGTGTGTTTGGTCACCTGCTGGTGTTGATGAAGATGGAGGTATTCTTCATTTTGGAGAACAGGTCCTTGTTACAGATGTCTTTAGTCTCTGGTGTCAGAGCACAACACACTGACAGGAAGTCAGACTGACTGGCCAACTCATCCATAGAGACTAGAGGGAGAGAGGGAGAGAGGACAACACACTG
>NW_025745843.1:135692-158192 GCF_021184085.1 Oncorhynchus gorbuscha
CACCTTTGACCTTCTGGAGCAACTCCTTCCGGGGCACGGGGACGTCATCTGAGTCCCACAGATCAAACTGCACTCTGGGTAATGTAGGATTTCAAAATGAAAGACCTGTCTGTCTGTCTATCTATCTGTCTGTCTGTCTGTCTGTCTGTCTGTCTGTCTGTCTGTCTGTCTGTCTGTCTGTCTGTCTGTCTGTCTGTCTGTCTGTCTGTCTGTCTGTCTGTCTGTCTGTCTGTCTGTGTCTGTCTATCTATCTGTCTGTCTGTCTGTCTGTCTGTCTGTCTGTCTGTCTGTCTGTCTGTCTGTCTGTCTGTCTGTCTGTCTGTCTGTCTGTCTGTCTGCCTGTCTGTCTGCATGCCTGTCTGTCTGCCTGCCTGTCTGCCTGCCTGTCTGTCTGCCTGCCTGCCTGCCCGCCCGCCCGCCCGCCCGTCCGTCCGCCCGCCCGCCCGTCCTGTCTGTCTGTCTGTCTGTCTGCCTGCCTGCCTGTCTGTCTGTCTGCCTGCCTGCCTCTGTCTGTCTGTCTGCCTGCCTGTCTGTCTGTCTGTCTGTTTGCCTGCCTGCCTGTCTGTCTGTCTGTCTGTCTGTCTGCTGTCTGTCCCTGCCTGTCTGTCTGTTTGCCTGTCTGTCTGTCTGTCTGTCTGTCTGTCTGTCTGTCTGTCTGTCTGTCTGTCTGTCTGCTCTCTTTCTTTCTCCTTTTTTATTTATTTATTTTTTGCTTCTTAGGTAATCACTGATGTGGAATGAGTACTTCTGTGAAAGCTAATTCATGGTAATGAACCGGATAGAGAGAGACTGGAACAGTGTTATAAGTCTGAGGGGGGGGGGGGTAGAGAGGGAGAGAGTCCTGTTTGTGATAATATTTATTATTATTAATTGTGTTATGATGTTTTTATTGATAGGCCTGTTGTTAATGAGTCATTCCTTTGCCAAAGTAAGCTTTGGCAGTATGCACATTGAATTGAGAGAGACGTCTTATCTGTCTGGTCTGGTCAGGGCAAACATTGTCAGTTCTGTTTACCCAAAAGTCAATGATGAACCTCACACGACAACATTTCAGAACTTTCCGTTAGAATGAATGACAACATGATAGGTTAGCCTCCATGAATGACTAAAGGACATGAAGTTAAATTAAAGACACAATCCAAAACCTATAGCCTACATAACATTAAATTAAAAGCAACAATAATTAGATTTAAAGAATATAATTATATTAAAAAGTAGGCCTACATACAGAACCAGAACGGCAACAAGAGAAACGTGTGATCTCACTCACTGTCCAGACTCCCTGAGAATCTTCAGCCCCTCCGGCGGGATCTGTCGCGTGATGTAGACCCGCGGTAGAGACGACATCTCTCTCTGCACGGCGCCCGGTAAACCCCCGGTAATACTTAATGAGTTTAACGGCGCAACGGCGATCCGCTGGAGAGCCACGCGAAGAGCCACGCGACTGCACCACATCATCGAGGAGAGGAGGTCTGGAGCTTTAGAGAAATTAATTTAATTGAATTTAAATCTGTTAAAAACGGGGGACTTCGCAACCTGAGCACCTTTCTGGTGTGTGTGGTATGTGTGTGTTGTTTTTGGCAGGAGTTCAGAGGGGAGGTACCGTAGGGGGTTGCCCTTCGGCCAATATGAAGGGAGGGATGGTTGACAGAGATTGCTGGCTTCACACACACACACACACACACACACACACACACACACACACACACACACACACACACACACACACACACACACACACACACACACACACACACACACACACACACACACACACACACACACACACACACACACACGGAGTTTGATCCTGTTGTACATGTAGCTTTGTAAGTAACCACTAACCAGACAGTTGTGATGACCTGTGGTCCACTGTTAACTAATATGGACCACATGACATGATCCAGTCAGCTCTATATAGATCTACTATCTATCTGTTATCTATTGTTACAGTCTAACTAACATCAGGTCTACTATCTATCTGTTATCTATTGTTATAGTCTAACTAACATCAGGTCTACTATCTATCTGTTATCTATTGTTACAGTCTAACTAACAACATCAGTCTCCTATCTATCAGTATCTATAATTTACTAAAATTCAGGTCTACTATCTATCTGTTATCTTTTTACAGTCTAACAGGACTAACAACATCTCTAGGTTCAGGACCTATCTGTTATCTATTGTTACCCCTCTAACTCACAACATCAGGTCTACTATCTCTCCACTCACCTAATGGGACCTGACATCATCAGGACTAACAACATCAGTCTATCTAGTTATCTAGTTCTAACAGGGTCCATCTGTTATCTATTGTTACAGTCCCTAACCCATCCCCTCTACTCATCTATCTGTTATCTATTGTTACCCCCTAACTCCCATCAGGTCTACTGTCTATTATCTATTCCACTACAGTCTAACTAACCTCAGGTCTATTGTCTCATCTGTTATCTATTCTACAGTCCCTCACTAACAACATCAGGTCTACTCCCTCATCTGTTATCTATCCCTCACAGTCTAATCCCCATCAGGTCTACTGTTATCTATTCACCCCTTCACCTATTGTTACAGTCTAACAGTACCCCTATCTGTTATCTCCCTCACCCCTTCACCCCTATCCTCTATCTGTTCTATTGTTACAGTCTAACTAACAACATCAGGTCTACTCCCTCACCCCTTCACCCCTACTGTCCCTCTGTTATCCCTTGTTACCCCCTAACTCCTCCCTCACAACATCAGGTCTACTCCCTCCCTCATCTGTTATCTATTGTTATCCCTCACCCCATCACCCCTACTCTCTATCTGTTATCTATTGTTACCCCTCTCCTCCCTCACCCCTTCAATAGTCTAACTAACAACATCAGTCTACTCTATCTGTTATCCCTTCACCCCCTCTAACCTCCCTCAGGTCTACTGTCTATCTGTTATCTATTGTTACAGTCCTTCACATCCTCTACTCCCTCTGTTATCTATTCACAGTCTAACTCCCATCAGGTCTACTGTCATCCCCTTATCTATCCCTACCCCCTCTCCTCCCTCAGGTCTACTTCCCCTCATCCCCCATTAGTTAACTCTGATTGTAAATGTTTCACTGGGCAGATGAACTTTGGCTGTTTGAACAGTGTCTCTGTTTTCTTTAAAATGTAAAATGGTGTCTTGCAACTTCAAAAGGACCAATGATACTATGCACTATGATGCCTGCACTTAATATGGAATCTGGTATAAAAAAAATTGCCCGCAATTCAAATACTCCCAGTCTAAAGAACAAATCACTTGTCTGGATATCCCACACAATTTTGTTTCAGTTGTTTGTTATATTTTATTATTTCTTTAATAATGTATCAAATGAACCTTGTCATGTGATCTGGGTAACCCGGAACAGTTTGATGTGTTTTTTGTCTAGCTGAACACAACCCTTCATTCGTAACAACAACAACTCAATGAACCTATCGTACACCGACAGGTAAGATATTTCGTCTCTGAATGACGATTTTTTAAAGCGCATTTTCGCAACATTCACAAATACCATGATGGACATCCCGTATCTGCAACCACAGGGAGATTTGTGCTTGAGAAGTCATGACTTTTCAAGTCTATGGAATCTTTTTTTCACTGACCCGGTATCAATCAATCAATACCATGTATTTATAAAGCCTTTTCTTTTTCACATCAGCCGATGTACACAAAGGTGTTTTTACAGAAACCCACCCTAAAACCCCCTCCTCCCAGCAAGCAAATGCAGATGTATAAATCTAGCTAACCCCCTTCTCCTCCAGTCAATGCTAAGTTAGGTTAGCCATCGTTCCTAGCAACCCCTAAACACATAAGTTAGCTATTGACAAGGCTTTGAGAAGTTGTCAACCTCAAAATATGTAATATGGTACTACTACTAGTGTTACTACTGCTCTTATAACGTCCTCATGTTATTGTAGCTAGCTGCAGATTTTGGGACCAGGAAGCTAGCTAGTTAGGAAGCCCATTAGCTAGTTAGCAAGCCCACCCCCCCAGTTAGAAGCCCATTAGCTAGTTAGGAAGCCCATTAGCTAGTTTGCCAGCCCATTAGCTTTAAAATGCCCAATGGCTTGTTAGGAAGCCCATTAGCTAGTTAGCCAGCCCATTAGCTAGTTAGAAAGCCCATCTTGTTAGGAAGCCCATTAGCTAGTTAGGAAGCCCATTAGCTAGTTAGGAAGCCCATCAGCTAGTTAGGAAGCCCATTAGCTAGTTAAATAAGCCCAAATAGCTTGTTAAACGGAACCCATTATCTGTTAACCAGCCCATTAGCTAGTTAGGCCATTAGCTAGTTAGCAAGCCCATTAACTAGTTACCCAGCCCATTAAGCTAGTTAGGAAGCCCATTAGCTAGTTTTTCGGAAGCCCATCAGCTAGTTAGGAAGCCCAACCACAGCTAGTTAGGAAGCCCTATTAGCCCGGTAATCAATTAGGAAGCCCATTAGCTAGTTAGCCAGTTAGCTAGTTAAGCCCATTAGCTAGTTAGCCAGCCCATTAGCTAGTTAGGAAGCCCATTAGCTAGTTAGGAAGCCCATTATCTTGTTAGGAAGCCCATTAGCTAGTTAGGAAGCCCATTATAGTTAGCAAGCCCATTAGCTAGTTAGGAAGCCCATTAGCTAGTTGCTTAGCTTAGGAAGCCCATTAGCTAGTTAGGAAGCCCATCAGCTAGTTAGGAAGCCCATTAGCTAGTTAGCCAGCCCATTAGCTAGTAAGCCCATTAGCTAATTATGCAAGCCCATTAGCTAGTTAGCAAGCCCATTAGCTAGTTACCCAGCCCATTAGCTAGTTAGGAAGCCCATTAGCTAGCTGTTAGGAAGCCCAGTTAGAAGCTGAGCTAGTTAGGAAGCCCATTAGCTAGTTAGGAAGCCCATTAGCTAGTTAGGAAGCCCATTAGCTAGTTAGGAAGCCCATTAGCTAGTTAGGAAGCCCATTAGCTAGTTAGGAAGCCCATTAGCTAGTTAGGAAGCCCATTAGCTAGTTAGGAAGCCCATTAGCTTGTTAGGAAGCCCATTAGCTAGTTAGGAAGCCCATTAGCTTGTTAGGAAGCCCATTAGCTAGTTAGGAAGCCCATTAGCTAGTTAGGAAGCCCATTAGCTAGCTAGTTAGCCAGCCCATTAGGAAGCCCATCAGGAAGCCCATTAGCTAGGAAGCCCATTAGCTAGTTAGGAAGCCCATTAGCTAGTTAGAAGCCCATTAGCTAGTTAGCCCCCATTAGCTAGTTAGCCAGCCCATTAGGAAGCCCATTAGCTTTAGGAAGCCCATCAGCTAGTTAGGAAGCCCATTAGCCCATTAGCTAGTTAGCCCATTAGCTAAGCCCATTAGCTAGTTAGGAAGCCCATTAGCTAGCCCATTAGCTAGTTAGGAAGCCCATTAGCTAGTTAGGAAGCCCATTAGCTAGTTAGGAAGCCCATTAGCTTGTTAGGAAGCCCATTAGCTTTTAGGAAGCCCATTAGCTAGTTAGGAAGCCCATTAGCTAGTTAGGAAGCCCATTAGGAATCCCATTAGCTAGTTAGGAAGCCCATTAGCTAGTTAGGAAGCCCATTAGCTAGCTAGTAGGAAGCCCATTAGCTAGTTAGGAAGCCCATTAGCTAGGTAGGAAGCCCATTAGCTAGGTAGGAAGCCCATTAGCTAGGTAGGAAGCCCATTAGCTAGGTAGGAAGCCCATTAGCTAGGTTAGGAAGCCCATTAGCTAGGTAGGAAGCCCATTAGCTAGGTAGGAAGCCCATTAGCTAGTTAGGAAGCCCATTAGCTTGTTAGCAAGCCCATTAGGTAGTTAGGAAGCCCATTAGCTAGTTAGCAAGCCCAATAGCTAGTTAGCAAGCCCATTAGGAAGCCCATCAGCTAGTTAGGAAGCCCATTAGCTAGTTAGCAATCCCATTAGCTAGTTAGCAAGCCCATTAGCTAGTTAGCCAGCCCATTAGCTAGTTAGCCAGTCCATTAGTTAGTTAGCCAGCCCATTAGCTAGTTAGCCAGCCCATTAGCTAGTTAGCAATACTGTTTATTTAGCTAGCTAACTTTACTCAGTTATCAACTTCATTTGGGGTGGTGATGCAGCTAGATAGATACATTTCGCTAAATAAACAGAAAGCTTGATGTTGCTAGCTGAGTCGGAAAAACCATTGGATAGCTGAGTATCATCATATAGTGAGAGGATTGTTCTGTAGCTATTGCTGCACATAAGGATATCCCGGGGTGACAACATCGTGTTATCAGATATTACACAGACAAAGCTAGCGGAAAAAATAATGTATTCAAGAATAACGTGACACAGGTATTCCTGCTCTTTTATCTCACCTGTAAGGACAGAACAGTTTCCTGTTAATCCTGGTCCCCAGAGACCCACACACAGGGTGTGTAGGCTTTTGTTTACAAGCCCAGCACTAACACACCTGATAAATCAACTCAATGGATGGATAAAAAGTTGGTCCATTGTATCAGGACTCTTAAGTACTGGGTTGGAATGAAAGCCTGCACATCCAGTCTATGGGTGCGTCCCAATTATATGTCCTGGTCTGTAAAGTGTGCACTACGTCCCACAAACTCCTCTGAAATGAGTGGGTTGGTGGAGGAGAGTAGAGGTCGACCTCTAGAGGACAGAGGGAGTCTCTTATTCCTGTCATTTACATCCAAAGCAGTGAAGGGACTAGGGTGTAGAACAGTGGTGTAGACCAAGGCTTCCCACTCTGGGTCCTGGGCCCCACTCTGGGTCCTGGGCCCCAGTCTGGGTCCTGGGCCCCACTCTGGGTCCTGGGCCCCACTCTGGGTCCTGGGCCCCACTCTGGGTCCACTCTGGGTCCTGGGGTCCAGTCTGGGTCCTGGGCCCCACTCTGGGTCCACTCTGGGTCATGAGTCCAGTCTGGGTCCTGGGCCCCACTCTGGGTCCACTCTGGGTCCACTCTGGGTCCTGGGGGTCCACTCTGGGTCCTGGGGGCCCACTCTGGGTCCTGGGGGCCCTCTCTGGGTCTTGGGGGTCCTCTCTGGGTCCTGGGGGCCCACTCTGGGTCCTGAGATCCACTCTGGGTCCACTCTGGGTCCTGGGGTCCACTCTGGGTTCACTCTGGGTCCTGGGGGTCCACTCTGGGTCCTGGGGGCCCACTCTGGGTCCTGGGGGCCCTCTCTGGGTCTTGGGGGTCCTCTCTGGGTCCTGGGGGCCCACTCTGGGTCCTGAGATCCACTCTGGGTCCACTCTGGGTCCTGGGGTCCACTCTGGGTCCACTCTGGGTCCTGGGGGTCCACTCTGGGTCCTGGGGGTCCTCTCTGGGTCCTGGGGGTCCACTCTGGGTCCTGGGGTCCACTCTGGGTCCACCACTCTGGGTCCTGGGGTCCCCTGGGTCCACTCTGGGTCCTAGGCCCCACTCCGGTCCTCTCTGGGTCCTGGGGGCCCACTCTGGGTCCACTCTGGGTCCTGGGGTCCACTCTGGGTCCACTCTGGGTCCAGGCCCCTCTCTGGGTCCTGGGGGCCCACTCTGGGTCCTGGGTTCCAACTCTGGGTCCTGAGGTCCACTCTGGGTCCTGGGTTCCAACTCTGGGTCCTGAGATCCGCTCTGGGTCCTTGGGTCCCCCCTGGTTGCACGTTGTTGCCCTAGCACTACACAGCTGATTTAAATAACCAACTCCTCATCAAGCTTTGATTATTTGAATCAGTTGTGTAGTGCTGAGGGCCCACGGGAGCCAGGACAGAGTTCATATAACCCTGACATCAGAAGGACTCTCTCCTCCATGATCTCTCTCAATATCTAGTGCTTCTAGGACCAGTGAGTTTTCCCCTCCCGAGATGTCAGCTGACTCCATGGAGATTGATGACTCCCTGTACAGGTAAATCTCGTACTACCTATTTTAAGTGGGTACAATGACATACCAGTGATAGTTCCAACAAAACATGTTCTATGTGCTTACTGACTCACAACAACATAATTTGATCTTCCCCGCCTTCCCTGCCTCCCTCCCCCTCTCTCCCTAATCCTTCTCTCTGCCTCCCTCCCCCTCTCTCCATAATCCTTCTCCCTGCCTCCCCTCTTCCCTGCCTCCCTCCCCCTCTCTCCCTAATCCCTCTTCCTGCCTCCCTCTCGCTCCTCTCCATCCTCCCTCCCTCTCCCTCCCCCATCCTCCCTCACCCCATCCTCCCCCATCCCCTCTCCCTCCCTCCCTAACCCCCATCCTCCCTCCCTCTCTCCCCTCTCCTCCCTAACCCCCCATCCTCCCTTTCTCTCCCTAACCCCCATCCTCTCTCGCCTTCCCTCCCTCCCCCCATCCCCCTCTCTCTCCCTAACCCCCTCCTTCCCTCCCCCCCATCCTTCTCTCCCTAACCCCCATCCTCCCTCTCCTTCCCTCCCTAACCCCCATCCTCCCACCCTCTCCCTCCCTAACTCTCTCCCTCCCTAACCCTCCCTCCTAACTCTCTCCCTCCCTAAACCCTCTCCCTCCCTAACCCCCCTCCTCCCTCTCCCTCCCTAACCCCTCCCTCCTCCCTCTCCTCCTAACTCTCTCCCTCCCTAAACCCCCCCTCCCTAAACCCTCTCCCTCCTCCTCTCTCCCTCCCTAAACTCCTCCCTCCCTAAACCCTCCCCTCCCTAAACCCTCTCCTTCCCTCCCTAAATCCCCCTCCCTCTCCCTCCCTAAACCCTCCACCCTCCCTCCCTAACCCCCATCCATCCTAACCCCCATCCTCCCTCTCCCTCCCTAAACCCTCCCTAAACCCTCTCCCTCTCTAAACCCTCTCCTAAACCCTCCCTCCCTAAACCCTCTCCCTCCCTAAACCCTCCCCTCCCTAAACCCCATCCTCCCACCCTCTCCCTCCCTAAACCCTCTCCCTCCCTAAACCCCCTCCCTCCAGTCGTCAGAGGTATGTCCTGGGGGACAGTGCTATGCAGCAGATGGCTCAGTCTTCTGTCTTCCTCAGTGGAATGGGAGGACTGGGAGTGGAGATCGGTAGGTGGCAGACGCATCAAATAGCACATAGCATTATGTGACATTACATGACATAGCATTACGTGACATTACATGACATAGCATTACATTATGTGACATTACATGACATAGCATTACGTGACATTACATGACATAGCATTACGTGACATTACATGACATAGCATTACATTATGTGACATTACATGACATAGCATTACGACATGACATAGCATTACATTATGTGACATTACATGACATAGCATTACATTATGTGACATTACATGACATAGCATTACATTATGTGACATTACATGACTCCTGTGTAGCTCAGTTGGTAGAGCATGGCGCTATACGCCAGGGTAGTGGGTTCGATCATGACCACCATTAGAATGTATGCACACATGACTGTACATTTGGATAAAAGCGTCTGCTAAGCATTATTATTATATTATATTATAGCATTACATTATGTGACATTACATGACATAGCATTACATTATGTGACATTACATGACATAGCATTATATTATACATTACATGACATAGCATTACATTATGTGACATTACATGACATAGCATTACATTATGTGACATTACATGACATAGCATTATATTATACATTACATGACATAGCATTACATTATGTGACATTACATGACATAGCATTACATTATGTGACATTACATGACATAGCATTACATTATGTGACATTACATGACATAGCATTACATTATGTGACATTACATGACATAGCATTACATTATGTGACATTACATGACATAGCATTACATTATGTGACATTACATGACATAGCATTACATTATGTGACATTACATGACATAGCATTACATTATGTGACATTACATGACAGCATTACATTATGTGACATTACATGACATAGCATTACATTATGTGACATTACATGACATAGCATTATATTATACATTACATGACATAGCATTACATTATGTGACATTACATGACATAGCATTACATTATGTGACATTACATGACATAGCATTACATTATGTGACATTACATGACAGCATTACATTATGTGACATTACATGACATAGCATTACATTATGTGACATTACATGACATAGCATCACGGTACATGCCATTAAGTGACATGACATAGCATGACGGTACATGCCAGAACATGCCATTAAGCGACATGACATAGCATGACAGTACATGCATTAAGTGACATGACATAGCATGCCAGAACATGCCATTAAGCGACATGACATAGCATGACGGAAAATGCCAGAACATGCCATTAAGTGACATGACATAGCATGCCGGAACATGCCATTAAGCGACATGCCATAACATTACAGTACATGCATTAAGCAACATGACATAGCATGACGGAACATGCCAGAACATGCCATTAAGTGACATGACATAGCATGCCGGAACATGCCATTAAGCGACATGACATGACATTACAGTACATGCATTAAGCGACATGACATAGCATGACGGAACATGCCAGAACATGCCATTAAGTGACATGACATAGCATGCCGGAACATGCCATTAAGCGACATGACATGACATTACAGTACATGCATTAAGCGACATGACATAGCATGACGGAACATGCCAGAACATGCCATTAAGTGACATGACATAGCATGCCATTAAGCGACATGACATAGCATGACGGAAAATGCCAGAACATGCCATGAAGTGACATGACATAGCATGATGGTACATGCCAATAGCGTTGAGTGAGTGTTTACAGTATGTATTGTGTCCATGTATTTCCTGTCATGTGACCGACGCCAGACGTCTCTGCCCTGTTTTCACAGCAAAGAACATCGTGTTGGCAGGTGTGAAGGTGAGTGAGATTTAAGCTGTGGCCCAAATTGCACCCTATTCCCCATAAGTCTCTGGTCACTAGTAGTTCACTACATAGGGAATAGGGCTCTGGTCACTAGTAGTTCACTATATAGGGAATAGGGCTCTGGTCTATAGTAGTACCACTATATAGGGAATAGGGCTCTGGTCTATAGTAGTTCACTATATAGGGAATAGGGCTCTGGTCTATAGTAGTGCACTATATAGGGAATAGGGCTCTGGTCTATAATAGTTCACTATATAGGGAATAGGGCTCTGGTCTATAGTAGTGCACTATATAGGGAATAGGGCTCTGGTCTATAGTAGTTCACTATATAGGGAATAGGGCTCTGGTCTTAGTAGTACCACTATATAGGGAATAGGGCTCTGGTCACTAGTAGTTCACTATATAGGGAATAGGGCTCTGGTCACTAGTAGTTCACTATATAGGGAATAGGGCTCTGGTCACTAGTAGTTCACTATATAGGGAATAGGGCTCTGGTCACTAGTAGTTCACTATATAGGGAATAGGGCTCTGGTCACTAGTAGTTCACTATATAGGGAATAGGGCTCTGGTCACTAGTAGTTCACTATATAGGGAATAGGGCTCTGGTCTATAGTAGTTCACTATATAGGGAATAGGGTTCTGGTCTATAGTAGTTCACTATATAGGGAATAGGGTTCTGGTCTATAGTAGTGCACTATATAGGGAATAGGGTTCTGGTCTATAGTAGTGCACTATATAGGGAATAGGGTTCTGGTCTATAGTAGTGCACTATATAGGGAATAGGGTTCTGGTCTATAGTAGTACCACTATATAGGGAATAGGGTTCTGGTCTATAGTAGTACCACTATATAGGGAATAGGGTTCTGGTCTATAGTAGTTCACTATATAGGGAATAGGGCTCTGGTCTATAGTAGTACCACTATATAGGGAATAGGGTTCTGGTCTATAGTAGTACCACTATATAGGGAATAGGGCTCTGGTCTATAGTAGTTCACTATATAGGGAATAGGGCTCTGGTCTATAGTAGTACCACTATATAGGGAATAGGGTTCTGGTCTATAGTAGTTCACTATATAAGGAATAGGGCTCTGGTTTATAGTAGTACCACTATATAGGGAATAGGGCTCTGGTCTATAGTAGTACCACTATATTGGGAATAGGGCTCTGGTCTATAGTAGTTCACTATATAGGGAATAGGGCTCTGGTCTATAGTAGTACCACTATATAGGGAATAGGGCTCTGGTCTATAGTAGTACCACTATATAGGGAATAGGGCTCTGGTCTATAGTAGTACCACTATATAGGGAATAGGGCTCTGGTCTATAGTAGTTCACTATATAGGGAATAGGGCTCTGGTCTATAGTAGTACCACTATATAGGGAATAGGGCTCTGGTCTATAGTAGTTCACTATATAGGGAATAGGGCTCTGGTCTATAGTAGTTCACTATATAGGGAATAGGGCTCTGGTCTATAGTAGTACCACTATATAGGGAATAGGGCTCTGGTCTATAGTAGTTCACTATATAGGGAATAGGGCTCTGGTCTATAGTAGTTCACTATATAGGGAATAGGGCTCTGGTCTATAGTAGTACCACTATATAGGGAATAGGGCTCTGGTCTATAGTAGTCCACTATATAGGGAATAGGGCTCTGGTCTATAGTAGTCCACTATATAGGGAATAGGACTCTGGTCACTAGTAGTTCACTATATAGGGAATAGGGCTCTGGTCACTAGTAGTTCACTATATAGGGAATAGGGCTCTGGTCACTAGTAGTTCACTATATAGGGAATAGGGCTCTGGTCACTAGTAGTTCACTATATAGGGAATAGGGCTCTGGTCACTAGTAGTTCACTATATAGGGAATAGGGCTCTGGTCTATAGTAGTTCACTATATAGGGAATAGGGTTCTGGTCTATAGTAGTTCACTATATAGGGAATAGGGTTCTGGTCTATAGTAGTGCACTATATAGGGAATAGGGTTCTGGTCTATAGTAG
This sequence comes from Oncorhynchus gorbuscha, assembly GCF_021184085.1. NCBI lineage: Eukaryota > Metazoa > Chordata > Actinopteri > Salmoniformes > Salmonidae > Oncorhynchus > Oncorhynchus gorbuscha. Next base: position 148,461 of record NW_025745843.1, read on the forward strand.
TACCACTATATAGGAATAGGGTTCTGGTCTATAGTAGTACCACTATATAGGGAATAGGGTTCTGGTCTATAGTAGTACACTATATAGGGAATAGGGTTCTGGTCTATAGTAGTACCACTATATAGGGAATAGGGTTCTGGTCTATAGTAGTACACTATATAGGGAATAGGGCTCTGGTCTATAGTAGTACCACTATATAGGGAATAGGGTTCTGGTCTATAGTAGTACCACTATATAGGGAATAGGGCTCTGGTCTATAGTAGTTCACTATATAGGGAATAGGGCTCTGGTCTATAGTAGTACCACTATATAGGGAATAGGGTTCTGGTCTATAGTAGTTCACTATATAAGGAATAGGGCTCTGGTTTATAGTAGTACCACTATATAGGGAATAGGGCTCTGGTCTATAGTAGTACCACTATATTGGGAATAGGGCTCTGGTCTATAGTAGTTCACTATATAGGGAATAGGGCTCTGGTCTATAGTAGTACCACTATATAGGGAATAGGGCTCTGGTCTATAGTAGTACCACTATATAGGGAATAGGGCTCTGGTCTATAGTAGTACCACTATATAGGGAATAGGGCTCTGGTCTATAGTAGTTCACTATATAGGGAATAGGGCTCTGGTCTATAGTAGTACCACTATATAGGGAATAGGGCTCTGGTCTATAGTAGTTCACTATATAGGGAATAGGGCTCTGGTCTATAGTAGTTCACTATATAGGGAATAGGGCTCTGGTCTATAGTAGTACCACTATATAGGGAATAGGGCTCTGGTCTATAGTAGTTCACTATATAGGGAATAGGGCTCTGGTCTATAGTAGTTCACTATATAGGGAATAGGGCTCTGGTCTATAGTAGTACCACTATATAGGGAATAGGGCTCTGGTCTATAGTAGTACCACTATATAGGGAATAGGGCTCTGGTCTATAGTAGTTCACTATATAGGGAATAGGGCTCTGGTCTATAGTAGTTCACTATATAGGGAATAGGGCTCTGGTCTATAGTAGTACCACTATATAGGGAATAGGGCTCTGGTCTATAGTAGTACCACTATATAGGGAATAGGGCTCTGGTCTATAGTAGTTCACTATATAGGGAATAGGGCTCTGGTCTATAGTAGTACCACTATATAGGGAATAGGGCTCTGGTCTATAGTAGTTCACTATATAGGGAATAGGGCTCTGGTCTATAGTAGTTCACTATATAGGGAATAGGGCTCTGGTCTATAGTAGTACCACTATATAGGGAATAGGGCTCTGGTCTATAGTAGTTCACTATATAGGGAATAGGGCTCTGGTCTATAGTAGTTCACTATATAGGGAATAGGGCTCTGGTCTATAGTAGTACCACTATATAGGGAATAGGGCTCTGGTCTATAGTAGTACCACTATATAGGGAATAGGGCTCTGGTCTATAGTAGTACCACTATATAGGGAATAGGGCTCTGGTCACTAGTAGTACCACTATATAGGGAATAGGGCTCTGGTCTATAGTAGTACCACTATATAGGGAATAGGGCTCTGGTCTATAGTAGTACCACTATATAGGGAATAGGGATCTGGTCTATAGTAGTAACACTATATAGGGAATAGGGCTCTGGTCTATAGTAGTACCACTATATAGGGAATAGGGCTCTGGTCTATAGTAGTACCACTATATAGGGAATAGGGCTCTGGTCACTAGTAGTTCACTATATAGGGAATAGGGCTCTGGTCACTAGTAGTTCACTATATAGGGAATAGGGCTCTGGTCACTAGTAGTTCACTATATAGGGAATAGGGCTCTGGTCACTAGTAGTTCACTATATAGGGAATAGGGCTCTGGTCACTAGTAGTTCACTATATAGGGAATAGGGCTCTGGTCACTAGTAGTTCACTATATAGGGAATAGGGCTCTGGTCTATAGTAGTTCACTATATAGGGAATAGGGTTCTGGTCTATAGTAGTTCACTATATAGGGAATAGGGTTCTGGTCTATAGTAGTTCACTATATAGGGAATAGGGTTCTGGTCTATAGTAGTGCACTATATAGGGAATAGGGTTCTGGTCTATAGTAGTGCACTATATAGGGAATAGGGTTCTGGTCTATAGTAGTGCACTATATAGGGAATAGGGTTCTGGTCTATAGTAGTACCACTATATAGGGAATAGGGTTCTGGTCTATAGTAGTACCACTATATAGGGAATAGGGTTCTGGTCTATAGTAGTTCACTATATAGGGAATAGGGCTCTGGTCTATAGTAGTACCACTATATAGGGAATAGGGTTCTGGTCTATAGTAGTACCACTATATAGGGAATAGGGCTCTGGTCTATAGTAGTTCACTATATAGGGAATAGGGCTCTGGTCTATAGTAGTACCACTATATAGGGAATAGGGTTCTGGTCTATAGTAGTTCACTATATAAGGAATAGGGCTCTGGTTTATAGTAGTACCACTATATAGGGAATAGGGCTCTGGTCTATAGTAGTGCACTATATAGGGAATAGGGTTCTGGTCTATAGTAGTTCACTATATAGGGAATAGGGTTCTGGTCTATAGTAGTTCACTATATAGGGAATAGGGTTCTGGTCTATAGTAGTTTTTACTATATAGGGAATAGGGTTCTGGTCTATAGTAGTGCACTATATAGGGAATAGGGTTCTGGTCTATAGTAGTGCACTATATAGGGAATAGGGTTCTGGTCTATAGTAGTACCACTATATAGGGAATAGGGTTCTGGTCTATAGTAGTACCACTATATAGGGAATAGGGTTCTGGTCTATAGTAGTTCACTATATAGGGAATAGGGCTCTGGTCTATAGTAGTACCACTATAGTGGGCACCTAGGGAATAGGGTTCTGGTCTATAGTAGTACCACTATATAGGGAATAGGGCTCTGGTCTATAGTAGTTCACTATATAGGGAATAGGGCTCTGGTCTATAGTAGTACCACTATATAGGGAATAGGGTTCTGGTCTATAGTAGTTCACTATATAAGGAATAGGGCTCTGGTTTATAGTAGTACCACTATATAGGGAATAGGGCTCTGGTCTATAGTAGTACCACTATATTGGGAATAGGGCTCTGGTCTATAGTAGTTCACTATATAGGGAATAGGGCTCTGGTCTATAGTAGTACCACTATATAGGGAATAGGGCTCTGGTCTATAGTAGTACCACTATATAGGGAATAGGGCTCTGGTCTATAGTAGTACCACTATATAGGGAATAGGGCTCTGGTCTATAGTAGTTCACTATATAGGGAATAGGGCTCTGGTCTATAGTAGTACCACTATATAGGGAATAGGGCTCTGGTCTATAGTAGTTCACTATATAGGGAATAGGGCTCTGGTCTATAGTAGTTCACTATATAGGGAATAGGGCTCTGGTCTATAGTAGTACCACTATATAGGGAATAGGGCTCTGGTCTATAGTAGTTCACTATATAGGGAATAGGGCTCTGGTCTATAGTAGTTCACTATATAGGGAATAGGGCTCTGGTCTATAGTAGTACCACTATATAGGGAATAGGGCTCTGGTCTATAGTAGTACCACTATATAGGGAATAGGGCTCTGGTCTATAGTAGTTCACTATATAGGGAATAGGGCTCTGGTCTATAGTAGTTCACTATATAGGGAATAGGGCTCTGGTCTATAGTAGTACCACTATATAGGGAATAGGGCTCTGGTCTATAGTAGTACCACTATATAGGGAATAGGGCTCTGGTCTATAGTAGTTCACTATATAGGGAATAGGGCTCTGGTCTATAGTAGTACCACTATATAGGGAATAGGGCTCTGGTCTATAGTAGTTCACTATATAGGGAATAGGGCTCTGGTCTATCTGTCTTGATGTTTCTAAAGCTATAGTAGTTCACTATATAGGGAATAGGGCTCTGGTCTATAGTAGTACCACTATATAGGGAATAGGGCTCTGGTCTATAGTAGTTCACTATATAGGGAATAGGGCTCTGGTCTATAGTAGTTCACTATATAGGGAATAGGGCTCTGGTCTATAGTAGTACCACTATATAGGGAATAGGGCTCTGGTCTATAGTAGTACCACTATATAGGGAATAGGGCTCTGGTCTATAGTAGTACCACTATATAGGGAATAGGGCTCTGGTCACTAGTAGTACCACTATATAGGGAATAGGGCTCTGGTCTATAGTAGTACCACTATATAGGGAATAGGGCTCTGGTCTATAGTAGTACCACTATATAGGGAATAGGGATCTGGTCTATAGTAGTAACACTATATAGGGAATAGGGCTCTGGTCTATAGTAGTACCACTATATAGGGAATAGGGCTCTGGTCTATAGTAGTTCACTATATAGGGAATAGGGCTCTGGTCACTAGTAGTTCACTATATAGGGAATAGGGCTCTGGTCTATAGTAGTTCACTATATAGGGAATAGGGTTCTGGTCTATAGTAGTTCACTATATAGGGAATAGGGTTCTGGTCTATAGTAGTGCACTATATAGGGAATAGGGTTCTGGTCTATAGTAGTGCACTATATAGGGAATAGGGTTCTGGTCTATAGTAGTGCACTATATAGGGAATAGGGTTCTGGTCTATAGTAGTACCACTATATAGGGAATAGGGTTCTGGTCTATAGTAGTACCACTATATAGGGAATAGGGTTCTGGTCTATAGTAGTTCACTATATAGGGAATAGGGCTCTGGTCTATAGTAGTACCACTATATAGGGAATAGGGTTCTGGTCTATAGTAGTACCACTATATAGGGAATAGGGCTCTGGTCTATAGTAGTTCACTATATAGGGAATAGGGCTCTGGTCTATAGTAGTACCACTATATAGGGAATAGGGTTCTGGTCTATAGTAGTTCACTATATAAGGAATAGGGCTCTGGTTTATAGTAGTACCACTATATAGGGAATAGGGCTCTGGTCTATAGTAGTACCACTATATTGGGAATAGGGCTCTGGTCTATAGTAGTTCACTATATAGGGAATAGGGCTCTGGTCTATAGTAGTTCACTATATAGGGAATAGGGCTCTGGTCTATAGTAGTTCACTATATAGGGAATAGGGCTCTGGTCTATAGTAGTACCACTATATAGGGAATAGGGCTCTGGTCTATAGTAGTTCACTATATAGGGAATAGGGCTCTGGTCTATAGTAGTTCACTATATAGGGAATAGGGCTCTGGTCTATAGTAGTACCACTATATAGGGAATAGGGCTCTGGTCTATAGTAGTACCACTATATAGGGAATAGGGCTCTGGTCTATAGTAGTTCACTATATAGGGAATAGGGCTCTGGTCTATAGTAGTTCACTATATAGGGAATAGGGCTCTGGTCTATAGTAGTACCACTATATAGGGAATAGGGCTCTGGTCTATAGTAGTACCACTATATAGGGAATAGGGCTCTGGTCTATAGTAGTTCACTATATAGGGAATAGGGCTCTGGTCTATAGTAGTACCACTATATAGGGAATAGGGCTCTGGTCTATAGTAGTTCACTATATAGGGAATAGGGCTCTGGTCTATAGTAGTTCACTATATAGGGAATAGGGCTCTGGTCTATAGTAGTACCACTATATAGGGAATAGGGCTCTGGTCTATAGTAGTTCACTATATAGGGAATAGGGCTCTGGTCTATAGTAGTTCACTATATAGGGAATAGGGCTCTGGTCTATAGTAGTACCACTATATAGGGAATAGGGCTCTGGTCTATAGTAGTACCACTATATAGGGAATAGGGCTCTGGTCTATAGTAGTACCACTATATAGGGAATAGGGCTCTGGTCTATAGTAGTTCACTATATAGGGAATAGGGCTCTGGTCACTAGTAGTTCACTATATAGGGAATAGGGCTCTGGTCTATAGTAGTTCACTATATAGGGAATAGGGCTCTGGTCTATAGTAGTGTACTATATAGGGAATAGGGCTCTGGTCTATAGTAGTACCACTATATAGGGAATAGGGCTCTGGTCTAAAGTAGTACCACTATATAGGGAATAGGGCTCTGGTCTATAGTAGTACCACTATATAGGGAATAGGGCTCTGGTCTAAAGTAGTACCACTATATAGGGAATAGGGCTCTGGTCTATAGTAGTACCACTATATAGGGAATAGGGCTCTGGTCTATAGTAGTACCACTATATAGGGAATAGGGCTCTGGTCTATAGTAGTACCACTATATAGGGAATAGGGCTCTGGTCACTAGTAGTTCACTATATAGGGAATAGGGCTCTGGTCTATAGTAGTACCACTATATAGGGAATAGGGCCCTGGTCTATAATAGTGCACTATATAGGGAATAGGGCTCTGGTCTATAGTAGTACCACTATATAGGGAATAGGGCTCTGGTCTATAGTAGTACCACTATATAGGGAATAGGGCTCTGGTCACTAGTAGTTCACTATATAGGGAATAGGGCTCTGGTCACTAGTAGTTCACTATATAGGGAATAGGGCTCTGGTCACTAGTAGTACCACTATATAGGGAATAGGGCTTTGGTCTATAGTAGTACCACGATATAGGGAATAGGGCTCTGGTCTATAGTAGTCCACTATATAGGGAATAGGGCTCTGGTCTATAGTAGTTCACTATATAGGGAATAGGGCTCTGGTCTATAGTAGTACCACTATATAGGGAATAGGGCTCTGGTCTATAGTAGTCCACTATATAGGGAATAGGGCTCTGGTCTATAGTAGTCCACTATATAGGGAATAGGACTCTGGTCACTAGTAGTTCACTATATAGGGAATAGGGCTCTGGTCACTAGTAGTTCACTATATAGGGAATAGGGCTCTGGTCACTAGTAGTTCACTATATAGGGAATAGGGCTCTGGTCACTAGTAGTTCACTACATAGGGAATAGGGAGCCATTTGAGACGTTACCCCAAAGAGAAGATGAAATGTAAACCTGTTTGTTTGTTTGTTTGTTTGAGGAGACACTAATAAAGTCACGGAGGGACTTGTCGTTCCTGTCGTCACAGACTGAATTAAAAAATGGGGAAAGTTCCATGTTGTCCTTTGTCATTATTATTATCATTATTATTATGAGACAAAATCATAAAAAAACATCTCCCATGAGGAAGTGCTGAGTGCTACGGTATGTACCATGTCGAGTGGAAATGGTGGATGACAACAGCACCACTATTCTCTATAATCTACTCTCGTGACCAGAGTCAACTATATCATTTACAGTTACAGCTCTTCAATCATTGGTTCTTCTCTGGTGGTTCCGAAAGCAGGTGATTGGTTCTTCTCTGGTGGTTCTGAAAGCAGGTGATTGGTTCTTTGGTGGTTCTGAAAGCAGGTGATTGGTTCCTCTCTGGTGTTCCTGAAAGCAGTTGATTGGTTCTTCTCTGGTGGTTCCGAAAGCAGGTGATTGGTTCTTCTCTGGTGGTTCCGAAAGCAGGTGATTGGTTCTGAAAGCAGGTGATTGGTTCTTCTCTGGTGGTTCCGAAAGCAGGTGATTGGTTCTTCTCTGGTGTTCTGAAAGCAGGTGATTGGCAGCTACAGCTTGAGCTCTTTGATCATTGGCTGTCCCTTCAGGCCCAGTAGCAGGTTGTTGGCTGCCAGAGCTGACATGGCATTACGCGTGGAGTAGGACGCACTGGCAATGTGGGGGAGGATCACTGGAGAGAAAGAGAGATGAGAGGATCACTGGAGAGAGAGGGATGAGGATCATTGGAGAGAGAGAGAGATGAGAGGATCACTGGAGAGGGAGAGATGAGGATCACTGGAGAGAGAGAGAGATGAGAGGATCACTGGAGAGAGAGGGATGAGGATCATTGGAGAGAGAGAGAGATGAGGGAGTGAGGAGCACGAAACAGGCAGTACAGGACTGACAACAGTAATAAACAGGCAGTACAGGACTGACAACAGTAATAAACAGGCAGTACAGGACTGACAACAGTAATAAATGAAACAGGCAGTACAGGACTGAAAACAGTAATAAACAGGCAGTACAGGACTGACAACAGTATTAAATGAAACAGGCAGTACAGGACTGACAACAGTAATAAACAGGCAGTACAGGACTGACAACAGTATTAAACAGGCAGTACAGGACTGACAACAGTAATAAACAGGCAGTACAGGACCGACAACAGTAATAAACAGGCAGTACAGGACTGACAACAGTATTACATGAAACAGGAAATAGCAGGATGAACTTGGTCGAGACTCTGAACCAATCACGCCCCGTGTTTATACTCACCACAGTTGTTAAGGGTGAAGAGCGGGTGGCTGGTGGGCAGGGGTTCAGGGACGGTGACGCCATCGAGTCCAGCTCCCGCTATCTGACCGCTGGACAGGGCTTCATACAGATCCTCCTGGTCTACCACCCCCCACACCCCTCTACCACACACAGCCATCATGTTACTGTCTACCACACACAGCCATCATGTTACTGTCTACCACCCTGTCTACCACCCTCCTCTACCACACACAGCCATCACCATGTTACTGTCTACCACACACAGCCATCATGTTACTGTCTACCACCCCCCCTCTACCACACACAGCCATCACCATGTTACTGTCTACCACACACAGCCATCACCATGTTACTGTCTACCACACACAGCCATCACCATGTTACTGTCTACCACACACAGCCATCATGTTACTGTCTACCAGCCCCCCTCTACCACACACAGCCATCATGTTACTGTCTACCACACACAGCCATCATCATGTTACTGTCTACCACCCCTCCTCTACCACACACAGCCATCATCATGTTACTGTCTACCACACACAGCCATCACCATGTTACTGTCTACCACACACAGCCATCATCATGTTACTGTCTACCACACACAGCCATCATGTTACTGTCTACCACACACAGCCATCATGTTACTGTCTACCACACACAGCCATCACCATGTTACTGTCTACCACACACAGCATCACCATGTTACTGTCTACCACCCCTCCTCTACCACACACAGCCATCACCATGTTACTGTCTACCACCCCCCCTCTACCACACACAGCCATCATGTTACTGTCTACCACCCCTCCTCTACCACACACAGCCATCACCATGTTACTGTCTACCACACACAGCCATCACCATGTTACTGTCTACCACACACAGCCATCACCATGTTACTGTCTACCACCCCTCCTCTACCACACACAGCCATCATCATGTTACTGTCTACCACACACAGCCATCATGTTACTGTCTACCACACACAGCCATCATCATGTTACTGTCTACCACCCCTCCTCTACCACACACAGCCATCATGTTACTGTCTACCACACACAGCCACCATCATGTTACTGTCTACCACACACAGCCATCACCATGTTACTGTCTACCACACACAGCCATCATCATGTTACTGTCTACCACACCCCCTCTACCACACACAGCCATCATGTTACTGTCTACCACACCCCCTCTACCACACACAGCCATCATCATGTTACTGTCTACCACCCCCCTCTACCACACACAGCCATCATCATGTTACTGTCTACCACCCCCCCTCTACCACACACAGCCATCATCATGTTACTGTCTACCACACACAGCCATCATCATGTTACTGTCTACCACCCCTCCTCTACCACACACAGCCATCATGTTACTGTCTACCACACACAGCCATCATGTTACTGTCTACCACACACAGCCATCATGTTACTGTCTACCACCCCTCCTCTACCACACACAGCCATCATCATGTTACTGTCTACCACACACAGCCATCATCATGTTACTGTCTACCACACACATCCATCA
>NW_025745843.1:165692-195692 GCF_021184085.1 Oncorhynchus gorbuscha
AAAACGGGGGACTTCGCAACCTGAGCACCTTTCTGGTGTGTGTGGTATGTGTGTGTTGTTTTTGGCAGGAGTTCAGAGGGGAGGTACCGTAGGGGGTTGCCCTTCGGCCAATATGAAGGGAGGGATGGTTGACAGAGATTGCTGGCTTCACACACACACACACACACACACACACACACACACACACACACACACACACACACACACACACACACACACACACACACACACACACACACACACACACACACACACACACACACACACACACACACACACACACACACACGGAGTTTGATCCTGTTGTACATGTAGCTTTGTAAGTAACCACTAACCAGACAGTTGTGATGACCTGTGGTCCACTGTTAACTAATATGGACCACGTGACATGATCCAGTCAGCTCTATATAGATCTACTATCTATCTGTTATCTATTGTTACAGTCTAACTAACATCAGGTCTACTATCTATCTGTTATCTATTGTTATAGTCTAACTAACACCAGGTCTACTGTCTATCTGTTATCAATTGTTATAGTCTAACTAACAACATCAGGTCTACTATCTATCTGTTATCTATTGTTACAGTCTAACTAACTAACAACATCAGGTCTACTATCTATCTGTTATCTATTGTTACAGTCTAACTAACTAACAACATCAGGTCTACTATCTATCGGTTATCTATTGTTACAGTCTAACTAACAGCAGGTCTACTATCTATCTGTTATCTATTGTTACAGTCTAACTAACAACATCAGGTCTACTGTCTATCTGTTATCTATTGTTATAGTCTAACTAACAACATCAGGTCTACTATCTATCTGTTATCTATTGTTACAGTCTAACTAACATCAGGTCTACTGTCTATCTGTTATCTATTGTTATAGTCTAACTAACAACATCAGGTCTACTATCTATCTGTTATCTATTGTTACAGTCTAACTAACTAACAACATCAGGTCTACTATCTATCTGTTATCTATTGTTACAGTCTAACTAACTAACAACATCAGGTCTATTGTCTATCTGTTATCTATTGTTACAGTCTAACTAACTAACAACATCAGGTCTACTGTCTATCTGTTATCTATTGTTACAGTCTAACAACATCAGGTCTATTGTCTATCTGTTATCTATTGTTACAGTCTAACTAACAACATCAGGTCTACTATCTGTTATCTATTGTTACAGTCTAACTAACTAACAACATCAGGTCTACTATCTGTTATCTATTGTTACAGTCTAACAACATCAGGTCTACTGTCTATCTGTTATCTATTGTTACAGTCTAACAACATCAGGTCTACTGTCTATCTGTTATCTATTGTTACAGTCTAACAACATCAGGTCTACTGTCTATCTGTTATCTATTGTTATAGTCTAACACCAGGTCTACTATCTATCTGTTATCTATTGTTACAGTCTAACAACATCAGGTCTACTATCTATCTGTTATCTATTGTTATAGTCTAACTAACAACATCAGGTCTACTATCTATCTGTTATCTATTGTTATAGTCTAACTAACAACATCAGGTCTACTATCTATCTGTTATCTATTGTTACAGTCTAACTAACTAACAACATCAGGTCTACTGTCTATCTGTTATCTATTGTTACAGTCTAACAACATCAGGTCTACTATCTATCTGTTATCTATTGTTACAGTCTAACTAACATCAGGTCTACTGTCTATCTGTTATCTATTGTTATAGTCTAACTAACAACATCAGGTCTACTATCTATCTGTTATCTATTGTTATAGTCTAACTAACTAACAACATCAGGTCTACTATCTATCTGTTATCTATTGTTATAGTCTAACTAACATCAGGTCAACTATCTATCTGTTATCTATTGTTATAGTCTAACTAACTAACAACATCAGGTCTACTATTTACATTTACATTTAAGTCATTTAGCAGACGCTCTTATCCAGAGCGACTTACAAATTGGTGCATTCACCTTATGACATCCAGTGGAACAGTCACTTTACATTTACATTACATTACATTTAAGTCATTTTTTTACAGTCTAACTAACTAACAACATCAGGTCTACTGTCTATCTGTTATCTATTGTTACAGTCTAACTAACATCAGGTCTATTATCTATCTGTTATCTATTGTTACAGTCTAACTAACTAACAACATCAGGTCTATTGTCTATCTGTTATCTATTGTTACAGTCTAACTAACAACATCAGGTCTATTATCTATCTGTTATCTGTTGTTACAGTCTAACTAACTAACAACATCAGGCCTATTGTCTATCTGTTATCTATTGTTACAGTCTAACTAACTAACAACATCAGGTCTACTGTCTATCTGTTATCTATTGTTACAGTCTAACTAACTAGTCTCCCTACAGTAGGATAATTTACTAAAATTAGTGACGTCATCATTGGGTTTTTCCTGACCAGGACTAACTCTAGGTTCAGGACCCTTAGACCCGGACCCCCTCTCCCCTCACCTCCTCACCCCCTTACCCTCTCTCCACTCACCTAATGGGACCTGACCAGGACTAACTCTAGGTTCTAAGGGTCCAAGGGCCAAGAGTACAGTACCCTTAGACCCGGACCCCCTCTCCCCTCAGCACCTGACCTCTCTCATCCTCACCCCCTCTCCCCTAATCTCCTGACCCCCTTACCCTCTCTCCACTCACCTAATCTCCCCTCACCCCCCCACCTCATCACCTCCTCTCCTCCCTCACCCCCTCACCCTTCTTCTCCCTCACCTCTATCCTCCCTCACGCCTTCACCCCTTCACCCCTCTCCTCCCTCACCCTTCACCCCCTCTCCTCCCCCTCACCCCTTCACCCCTCTCCTCCCCCTCACCCCTTCACCCCCTCTCCTCCTCACCCCTTCACCCCCTCTCCTCCCTCACCCCTTCACCCCCTCTCCTCCCTCACCCCTTCACCCCTCTCCTCCCTCACCCCTTCACCCCCTCTCCTCCCTCACCCCTTCACCCCCTCTCCTCCCTCACCCCTTCACCCCCTCTCCTCCCTCACCCCTTCACCCCTCTCCTCCCTCACCCCTTCACCCCTCCCTCCCTCACCCCTTCACCCCTCTCCTCCCTCACCCCTTCACCCCCTCTCCTCCCTCACCCCACCCACCCCCTCTCCTCCCTCACCCCCCCCTTCCCCCTCACCCCCATTAGAGAGTCTGAGTTGTAAATGTTTCACTGGGCAGATGAACTTTGGCTGTTTGAACAGTGTCTCTGTTTTCTTCTAAAATGTAAAATGGTGTCTTGCAGGTTTTTAAAAGGACCAATGATACTATGCACTATGATGCCTGCACTTAATATGGAATCTGGTATAAAAAAAATTGCCCGCAATGTCAAATACTCCCGAGAGAAAGAACAAATCACTTGTCTGGATATCCCAGAACAATTTTGTTTCAGTTGTTTGTTGTATTTTATTATTTTTTAAATAATCTATCAAATAATTATAATTTTAAACGTGAACCTTGTCATGTGATCTGGGTAACCCGGAACAGTTTGATGTGTTTTTTGTAGCTGAACACAACCCTTCATTCGTAACAACAACAACTCAATGAACCTATCGTACACCGACAGGTAAGATATTTCGTCTCTGAATGACGATTTTTTAAAGCGCATTTTTCGCAACATTCACAAATACCATGATGGACATCCCGTATCTGCAACCACAGGGAGATTTGTGCTTGAGAAGTCATGACTTTTCAAGTCTATGGAGTTTTTTTTTTGCACTGACCCGGTATTAATCAATCAATACCATGTATTTATAAAGCCTTTTCTTTTTACATCAGCCGATGTACACAAAGTGTTTTTAAAGAAACCCAGCCTAAAACCCCCCAAAAACAGCAAGCAAATGCAGATGTATAAATCTAGCTAACGCCCTTCTGAGTAAGCAGTCAATGCTAAGTTAGGTTAGCCATCGTTCCTAGCAACATAAACACATAAGTTAGCTATTGACAAGGCTTTGAGAAGTTGTCAACCTCAAAATATGTAATATGGTACTACTACTAGTGTTACTACTGCTCTTATAACGTCCTCATGTTATTGTAGCTAGCTGCAGATTTTGGGACCAGGAAGCTAGCTAGTTAGGAAGCCCATTAGCTAGTTAGCCAGCCCATTAGCTAGTTAGCAAGCCCATTAGCTAGTTAGGAAGCCCATTAGCTAGTTAGGAAGCCCATTAGCTAGTTAGGAAGCCCATTAGCTAGTTAGGAAGCCCATCAGCTAGTTAGGAAGCCCATTAGCTTGTTAGGACGCCCATTAGCTAGTTAGCCAGCCCATTAGCTAGTAAGCCCATTAGCTAGTTAGCAAGCCCATTAGCTAGTTACCCAGCCCATTAGCTAGTTAGGAAGCCCATTAGCTAGTTAGGAAGCCCATCAGCTAGTTAGGAAGCCCATCAGCTAGTTAGGAAGCCCATCAGCTAGTTAGGAAGCCCATTAGCTAGTTAGGAAGCCCATGAGCTAGTTAGGAAGCTCATGAGCTAGTTATGAAGCCCATTAGTTAGTTAGCCAGCCCATTAGCTAGTTAGGAAGCCCATTAGCTAGTTAGGAAGCCCATTAGCTAGTTAGGAAGCCCATTATCTTGTTAGGAAGCCCATTAGCTAGTTAGGAAGCCCATTAGCTTGTTAGGAAGCCCATTAGCTAGTTAGGAAGCCCATTAGCTAGTTAGGAATCCCATTAGCTAGTTAGGAATCCCATTAGCTAGTTAGGAAGCCCATTAGCTAGGTAGGAAGCCCATTAGCTAGGTAGGAAGCCCATTAGCTAGTTAGGAAGCCCATTAGCTAGGTAGGAAGCCCATTAGCTAGGTAGGAAGCCCATTAGCTAGGTAGGAAGCCCATTAGCTAGGTAGGAAGCCCATTAGCTAGGTAGGAAGCCCATTAGCTAGGTAGGAAGCCCATTAGCTAGGTAGGAAGCCCATTAGCTAGTTAGGAAGCCCATTAGCTTGTTAGCAAGCCCATTAGGTAGTTAGGAAGCCCAATAGCTAGTTAGCAAGCCCATTAGGAAGCCCATCAGCTAGTTAGGAAGCCCATTAGCTAGTTAGCAATCCCATTAGCTAGTTAGCAAGCCCATTAGCTAGTTAGCCAGCCCATTAGCTAGTTAGCCAGTCCATTAGTTAGTTAGCCAGCCCATTAGCTAGTTAGCCAGCCCATTAGCTAGTTAGCAATACTGTTTATTTAGCTAGCTAACTTTACTCAGTTATCAACTTCATTTGGGGTGGTGATGCAGCTAGATAGATACATTTCGCTAAATAAACAGAAAGCTTGATGTTGCTAGCTGAGTCGGAAAAACCATTGGATAGCTGAGTATCATCATATAGTGAGAGGATTGTTCTGTAGCTATTGCTGCACATAAGGATATCCCGGGGTGACAACATCGTGTTATCAGATATTACACAGACAAAGCTAGCGGAAAAAATAATGTATTCAAGAATAACGTGACACAGGTATTCCTGCTCTTTTATCTCACCTGTAAGGACAGAACAGTTTCCTGTTAATCCTGGTCCCCAGAGACCCACACACAGGGTGTGTAGGCTTTTGTTTACAAGCCCAGCACTAACACACCTGATAAATCAACTCAATGGATGGATAAAAAGTTGGTCCATTGTATCAGGACTCTTAAGTACTGGGTTGGATTGAAAGCCTGCACATCCAGTCTATGGGTGCGTCCCAATTATATGTCCTGGTCTGTAAAGTGTGCACTACGTCCCACAAACTCCTCTGAAATGAGTGGGTTGGTGGAGGAGAGTAGAGGTCGACCTCTAGAGGACAGAGGGAGTCTCTTATTCCTGTCATTTACATCCAAAGCAGTGAAGGGACTAGGGTGTAGAACAGTGGTGTAGACCAAGGCTTCCCACTCTGGGTCCTGGGCCCCAGTCTGGGTCCTGGGCCCCAGTCTGGGTCCTGGGCCCCACTCTGGGTCCTGGGCCCCACTCTGGGTCCACTCTGGGTCCTGGGGTCCAGTCTGGGTCCTGGGCTCCACTCTGGGTCCACTCTGGGTCATGAGTCCAGTCTGGGTCCTGGGCCCCACTCTGGGTCCACTCTGGGTCCTGGGGGTCCACTCTGGGTCCTGGGGGCCCACTCTGGGTCCTGGGGGCCCTCTCTGGGTCTTGGGGGTCCTCTCTGGGTCCTGGGGGCCCACTCTGGGTCCTGAGATCCACTCTGGGTCCACTCTGGGTCCTGGGGTCCACTCTGGGTCCACTCTGGGTCCTGGGGGCCCACTCTGGGTCCTGGGGGCCCACTCTGGGTCCTGGGGGCCCTCTCTGGGTCTTGGGGGTCCTCTCTGGGTCCTGGGGGCCCACTCTGGGTCCTGAGATCCACTCTGGGTCCACTCTGGGTCCTGGGGTCCACTCTGGGTCCACTCTGGGTCCTGGGGGTCCACTCTGGGTCCTGGGGGTCCTCTCTGGGTCCTGGGGGTCCACTCTGGGTCCTGGGGTCCACTCTGGGTCCACTCTGGGTCCTAGGCCCCACTCCGGGTCCTCTCTGGGTCCTGGGGGCCCACTCTGGGTCCACTCTGGGTCCTGGGGTCCACTCTGGGTCCACTCTGGGTCCTAGGCCCCTCTCTGGGTCCTGGGGGCCCACTCTGGGTCCTGGGTTCCAACTCTGGGTCCTGAGGTCCACTCTGGGTCCTGGGTTCCAACTCTGGGTCCTGAGATCCGCTCTGGGTCCTTGGGTCCCCCCTGGTTGCACGTTGTTGCCCTAGCACTACACAGCTGATTTAAATAACCAACTCCTCATCAAGCTTTGATTATTTGAATCAGTTGTGTAGTGCTGAGGGCCCGCGGGAGCCAGGACAGAGTTCATATAACCCTGACATCAGAAGGACTCTCTCCTCCATGATCTCTCTCAATATCTAGTGCTTCTAGGACCAGTGAGTTTTCCCCTCCCGAGATGTCAGCTGACTCCATGGAGATTGATGACTCCCTGTACAGGTAAATCTCGTACTACCTATTTTAAGTGGGTACAATGACATACCAGTGATAGTTCCAACAAAACATGTTCTATGTGCTTACTGACTCACAACAACATAATTTGATCTTCCCCGCCTTCCCTGCCTCCCTCCCCCTCTCTCCCTAATCCTTCTCTCTGCCTCCCTCCCCCTCTCTCCATAATCCCTCTCCCTGCCTCCCCCTCTTCCCTGCCTCCCTCCCCCTCTCTCCCTAATCCCTCTCCATGCCTCCCTCTCGCTCCTCTCCATCCTCCCTCCCTCTCTCCCCTCTCCCTAACCCCATCCTCCCTCACCCCTCCTCCCTAACCCCCATCCTCCCTCTCCCTCCCTCCCTAACCCCCCATCCTCCCTCCCTCTCTCCCCTCTCCCTCCCTAACCCCCCGTCCTCCCTTTCTCTCCCTAACCCCCATCCTCTCTCGCCTTCCCTCCCTAACCCCCCATCCCCCTCTCTCTCCCTAACCCCCATCCTCTCTCTCCTTCCCTCCCTAACCCCCCATCCTCCCTCTCTCTCCCTAACCCCCATCCTCCCTCTCCTTCCCTCCCTAACCCCCCCATCCTCCCTCCCTCTCCCTCCCTAAACCCTCCCTAAACCCTCTCCCTCCCTAAACCCCCATCCACCCTCCCTAACCCCCCATCCTCCCTCTCCCTCCCTAAACCCTCCCTAAACCCTCTCCCTCTCTAAACCCTCTCCCTCCCTAAACCCTTTCCCTCCCTAAACCCTCTCCCTCCCTAAACCCTCTCCCTCCCTAAACCCCCTCCCTCCAGTCGTCAGAGGTATGTCCTGGGGGACAGTGCTATGCAGCAGATGGCTCAGTCTTCTGTCTTCCTCAGTGGAATGGGAGGACTGGGAGTGGAGATCGGTAGGTGGCAGACGCATCAAATAGCACATAGCATTATGTGACATTACATGACATAGCATTACGTGACATTACATGACATAGCATTACATTATGTGACATTACATGACATAGCATTACATTATGTGACATTACATGACATAGCATTATATTATACATTACATGACATAGCATTACATTATGTGACATTACATGACATAGCATTACATTATGTGACATTACATGACATAGCATTACATTATGTGACATTACATGACATAGCATTATATTATACATTACATGACATAGCATTACATTATGTGACATTACATGACATAGCATTACATTATGTGACATTACATGACATAACATTACATTATGTGACATTACATGACATAGCATCACGGTACATGCCATTAAGTGACATGACATAGCATGACGGTACATGCCAGAACATGCCATTAAGCGACATGACATAGCATGACAGTACATGCATTAAGTGACATGACATAGCATGCCAGAACATGCCATTAAGCGACATGACATAGCATGACGGAAAATGCCAGAACATGCCATTAAGTGACATGACATAGCATGCCGGAACATGCCATTAAGCGACATGACATAACATTACAGTACATGCATTAAGCAACATGACATAGCATGACGGAACATGCCAGAACATGCCATTAAGTGACATGACATAGCATGCCGGAACATGCCATTAAGCGACATGACATGACATTACAGTACATGCATTAAGCGACATGACATAGCATGACGGAACATGCCAGAACATGCCATTAAGTCACATGACATAGCATGCCAGAACATGCCATTAAGCGACATGACATAGCATGACGGAAAATGCCAGAACATGCCATGAAGTGACATGACATAGCATGATGGTACATGCCAATAGCGTTGAGTGAGTGTTTACAGTATGTATTGTGTCCATGTATTTCCTGTCATGTGACCGACGCCAGACGTCTCTGCCCTGTTTTCACAGCAAAGAACATCGTGTTGGCAGGTGTGAAGGTGAGTGAGATTTAAGCTGTGGCCCAAATTGTACCCTATTCCCCATAAGTCTCTGGTCACTAGTAGTTCACTACATAGGTAATAGGGCTCTGGTCACTAGTAGTTCACTATATAGGGAATAGGGCTCTGGTCTATAGTAGTACCACTATATAGGGAATAGGGCTCTGGTCTATAGTAGTTCACTATATAGGGAATAGGGCTCTGGTCTATAGTAGTGCACTATATAGGGAATAGGGCTCTGGTCTATAATAGTTCACTATATAGGGAATAGGGCTCTGGTCACTAGTAGTTCACTATATAGGGAATAGGGCTCTGGTCACTAGTAGTTCACTATATAGGGAATAGGGCTCTGGTCACTAGTAGTTCACTATATAGGGAATAGGGCTCTGGTCACTAGTAGTTCACTATATAGGGAATAGGGCTCTGGTCACTAGTAGTTCACTATATAGGGAATAGGGTTCTGGTCTATAGTAGTTCACTATATAGGGAATAGGGTTCTGGTCTATATTAGTACCACTATATAGGGAATAGGGCTCTGGTCTATAGTAGTGCACTATATAGGGAATAGGGTTCTGGTCTATAGTAGTGCACTATATAGGGAATAGGGTTCTGGTCTATAGTAGTTCACTATATAGGGAATAGGGTTCTGGTCTATAGTAGTACCACTATATAGGGAATAGGGTTCTGGTCTATAGTAGTTCACTATATAGGGAATAGGGCTCTGGTCTATAGTAGTACCACTATATAGGGAATAGGGTTCTGGTCTATAGTAGTACCACTATATAGGGAATAGGGCTCTGGTCTATAGTAGTTCACTATATAGGGAATAGGGCTCTGGTCTATAGTAGTACCGCTATATAGGGAATAGGGCTCTGGTCTATAGTAGTACCACTATATAGGGAATAGGGCTCTGGTCTATAGTAGTTCACTATATAAGGAATAGGGCTCTGGTCTATAGTAGTACCACTATATAGGGAATAGGGCTCTGGTCTATAGTAGTTCACTATATAAGGAATAGGGCTCTGGTCTATAGTAGTTCACTATATAGGGAATAGGGCTCTGGTCTATAGTAGTTCACTATATAGGGAATAGGGCTCTGGTCTATAGTAGTTCACTATATAGGGAATAGGGCTCTGGTCTATAGTAGTTCACTATATAGGGAATCTCTGGTCATCATGTTTCATGAGAGTGAAATGGATTTAATTAGGGGGACCTGGCTTTATTGACGTGTGTGTGTGTGTGTGTGTGTGTGTGTGTGTGTGTGTGTGTGTGTGTGTGTGTGTGTGTGTGTGTGTGTGTGTGTGTGTGTGTGTGTGTGTGTGTGTGTGTGTGTGTGTGTGTGTGTGTGTGTGTGTGTGTGTGTGTAGGTGTTGACGCTGCATGACCCTAAGCAGTGTGAGACGTGGGACTTGGGCTCCAACTTCTTCCTCAGACAGGACGATGTGCTGACTCAGAGGAACAGGTGAGACCAGTCCTGTCTGCAGTTACGTCAAGGAACGCCCATCGGCGTGACGTCACTGCGCGACACGCCCACTGTCTTTTTGCCAGCTGTAGCGTATTGCTCTGAGGCCAGGCTGCTTGTTGCGTCGACAGCATTTGTGGCGTCTCGGTAACACAGGAAACAGGAAACAGGAAACGAAGGGGTCGGGAAACAATCCCCTAACTTTCCCCCAAAATACCCAGTTTTTTTGTTTGAATTGGTATTTCTCTCTCTCTGTCTCTGTCTCTCTCTGTCTCTGTCTCTGTCTCTCTCTGTCTCTGTCTCTGTCTCTGTCTCTCTCTGTCTCTGTCTCTCTCTCTCTCTCTCTGTCTCTCTCTCTGTCTCTCTCTTGTCTCTCTCTGTCTCTCTCTGTCTCTCTCTGACTCTCTCTCTCTGTCTCTCTCTCTGTCTCTCTCTCTGTCTCTCTCTGTCTCTGTCTCTCTCTCTGTCTCTGTCTCTCTCTCTGTCTCTCTCTGTCTCTCTCTGTCTCTCTCTCTGTCTCTCTCTGTCTCTCTCTGTCTCTCTCTGTCTCTCTCTGTCTCTCTCTGTCTCTCTCTGTCTCTCTCTCTGTCTCTCTCTGTCTCTCTCTCTCTCTCTCTGTCTCTCTCTCTGTCTCTCTCTGTCTCTCTCTCTCTCTCTGTCTCTCTCTGTCTCTCTCTGTATCTCTCTCTCTCTCTGTCTCTCTCTCTCTCTCTGTCTCTCTCTCTGTCTCTCTCTCTGTCTCTCTCTCTGTCTCTCTCTCTGTCTCTCTCTGTCTCTCTCTGTCTCTCTCTCTCTCTCTCTCTCTCTCTCTCTCTCTCTCTCTGTCTCTCTCTGTCTCTCTCTCTGTCTCTGTCTCTGTCTCTGTCTCTGTCTCTGTCTCTCCTTTCTCTCCCAGGGCTGTGGCGGTCCATCCCAGGGTAGCGGAGTTGAACCCTTACGTCCACGTGGACACGTCCTCCTCCTCTCTCGACCTCTCCACTGACCTCTGCTTCCTCAAGAGGTACCAGGTGAGAGAGAGACACACACACACACACACACACACACACACACACACACACACACACACACACACACACACACACACACACACACACACACACACACACACACACACACACACACACACACACACACACACACACACACACACACACACACACACACACACGTCTTGTTGATGAGTGATCCAGACAGATGGGACTGTAAAGAACTGGATTTTAAACACTGTTGACTGTCCTTGTTGTGTTGTCCAGTGTGTGATCCTGACTGAGGCCAGGCTGAGTCTCCAGAAGAAAATCAACGACTTCTGTCACTTCCATCAGCCTCCAATCAGGGTAAGACGTCTAGAGATCCTCCAATCAGGGTGAGACCTATAGAATCCCTCCTATCAGGGTGAGACCTATAGAGA
This sequence comes from Oncorhynchus gorbuscha, assembly GCF_021184085.1. Classification (NCBI taxonomy): domain Eukaryota; kingdom Metazoa; phylum Chordata; class Actinopteri; order Salmoniformes; family Salmonidae; genus Oncorhynchus; species Oncorhynchus gorbuscha. The sequence goes on from NW_025745843.1 coordinate 177,376, forward strand.
CCCTCCAATCAGGGTGAGACCTCTACATATAGAGACCCTCCAATCAGGGTGAGACCTCTAGAGACCCTCCTATCAGGGTGAGACCTCTAGAGACCCTCCTATCAGGGTGAGACCTCTAGAGACCCTCCTATCAGGGTGAGACCTCTAGAGACCCTCCTATCAGGGTGAGACCTCTAGAGACCCTCCTATCAGGGTGAGACCTTTAGAGACCCTCCTATCAGGGTGAGACCTATAGAGACCCTCCTATCAGGGTTAGACCTATAGAGACCCTCCTATCAGGGTGAGACCTATAGAGACCCTCCTATCAGGGTCAGACCTCTATATATAGAGACCCTCCTATCAGGGTGAGACCTCTAGAGACCCTCCTATCAGGGTGAGACCTCTATATATATATAGAGACCCTCCTATCAGGGTGAGACCTCTACATATAGAGACCCTCCTATCAGGTTGAGACTCAGACCCTGGTCAATGGTGCCCTATATATGGAATAGAGCCCTTGTCAATGGTGCCCTATATAGGGAATAGAGCCCTGGTCAATGGTGCCCTATATAGGGAATAGAGCCCTGGTCAATGGTGCCCTATATAGGGAATAGAGCCCTGGTCAATGGTGCCATATATATGGAATAGAGCCCTGGTCAATGGTGCCCTATATATGGAATAGAGCCCTGGTCAATGGTGCCCTATATATGGAATAGAGCCCTGGTCAATGGTGAGTGAGGAGACAGGAGAGATGCCCCCCCCCTGGGAACTAAAAGCATGTCGTCTCTGTTCCCTTGCAGTGAGGAGACAGGAGAGATGCCCCCCCCCCCCCCGGGAACTAAAAGCATGTCGTCTCTGTTCCCTTGCAGTGAGGAGACAGGAGAGATGTCCCCCCCCCCCGGGAACTAAATGCATGTCGTCTCTGTTCCCTTGCAGTGAGGAGACAGGAGAGATGTCCCCCCCCCCCCCCCCGGGAACTAAAAGCATGTCGTCTCTGTTCCCTTGCAGTGAGGAGACAGGAGAGATGTCCCCCCGGGAACTAAATGCATGTCGTCTCTGTTCCCTTGCAGTGAGGAGACAGGAGAGATGTCCCCCCCCCCCCCCCGGGAACTAAAAGCATGTCGTCTCTGTTCCCTTGCAGTGAGGAGACAGGAGAGATGTCCCCCCCCCCCGGGAACTAAAAGCATGTCGTCTCTGTTCCCTTGCAGTGAGGAGACAGGAGAGATGTCCCCCCCCCCCCCCCCGGGAACTAAAAGCATGTCGTCTCTGTTCCCTTGCAGTGAGGAGACAGGAGAGATGTCCCCCCCCCGGGAACTAAAAGCATGTCGTCTCTGTTCCCTTGCAGTGAGGAGACAGGAGAGATGTCCCCCCCGGGAACTAAAAGCATGTCGTCTCTGTTCCCTTGCAGTGAGGAGACAGGAGAGATGCCCCCCCCCGGGAACTAAAAGCATGTCGTCTCTGTTCCCTTGCAGTGAGGAGACAGGAGAAATGTCCCCCCCCCGGGAACTAAAAGCATGTCGTCTCTGTTCCCTTGCAGTGAGGAGACAGGAGAAATGTCCCCGTCCCCCCGGGAACTAAAAGCATGTCGTCTCTGTTCCCTTGCAGTGAGGAGACAGGAGAGATGTCCCCCCCCCCCCGGGAACTAAAAGCATGTCGTCTCTGTTCCCTTGCAGTGAGGAGACAGGAGAGATGTCCCCCCTGGGAACTAAAAGCATGTCGTCTCTGTTCCCTTGCAGTGAGGAGAGGAGAGATGTCCCCCCCCCCCCGGGAACTAAAAGCATGTCGTCGCTGTTCCCTTGCAGTGAGGAGACAGGAGAGATGTCCCCCCTCGGGAACTTAAAGCATGTCGTCTCTGTTCCCTTGCAGTGAGGAGACAGGAGAGATGTCCCCCCCGGGAACTAAAAGTATCTCGTCTCTGTTCCCTTGCAGTGAGGAGACAGGAGAGATGTCCCCCCCCCCGGGAACTAAAAGTATCTCGTCTCTGTTCCCTTGCAGTTCATTGGATGTGACGCGTATGGGATCTGTGTGAGAGTGTTCTGTGATTTCGGGGACCAGTTTGAGGTGTCGGACCCCACTGGAGAGGAGGCCAAGGAGATGTTTATCCAGAACATCACACAGGTACACACACACACACACACACACACACACACACACACACACACACACACACACACACACACACACACCCTCCTCTCTGACCTCTGACCTCTGATCTGTAGGGTAACCCAGGGGTGGTAACCTGTATGGACAGCAGGACCCACGGCCTCCAGACTGGACAGAGTGTTCTCTTCAGAGAGGTCAACGGCATGGACACACTCAACGGCACCGCGCGACAGGTCACAGGTACTGATACGACAGGTCACAGGTACTGATACGACAGGTCACAGGTACTGATACGACAGGTCACAGGTACTGATACGACAGGTCACAGGTACTGATACGACAGGTCACAGGTGCTGATACGACAGTCCTATGACAGGTCACAGGTACTGATACGACAGGTCACAGGTACTGATACGACAGGTCACAGGTACTAATATGACAGGTCACAGGTACTGATACGACAGGTCACAGGTACTGATACGACAGTCCTATGACAGGTCACAGGTACTGATATGACAGGTCACAGGTGCTGATACGACAGTCCTATGACAGGTCACAGGTACTGATACGACAGGTCACAGGTGCTGATACGACAGTCCTATGACAGGTCACAGCTACTGATACGACAGGTCACAGGTACTGATACGACAGTCCTATGACAGGTCACAGGTACTGATACGACAGTCCTATGACAGGTCACAGGTACTGATACGACAGTCCTATGACCGGTCACAGGTGCTGATACGACAGTCCTATGACAGGTCACAGGTACTGATACGACAGTCCTATGACAGGTCACAGGTGCTGATACGACAGGTCACAGGTACTGATACGACAGGTCACAGGTACTGATACGACAGTCCTATGACAGGTCACAGGTGCTGATACGACAGTCCTATGACAGGTCACAGGTGCTGATACGACAGGTCACAGGTACTGATACGACAGTCCTATGACAGGTCACAGGTGCTGATACGACAGGTCACAGGTACTGATACGACAGTCCTATGACAGGTCACAGGTGCTGATACGACAGTCCTATGACAGGTCACAGGTGCTGATACGACAGTCCTACGACAGGTCACAGGTGCTGATACGACAGTCATATGACAGGTCACAGGTACTGATACGACAGTCCTATGACAGGTCACAGGTACTGATACGACAGTCCTATGACAGGTCACAGGTCCTGAAACGACAGTCCTATGACAGGTCACAGGTGCTGATACGACAGTCCTATGACAGGTCACAGGTGCTGATACGACAGGTCACAGGTGCTGATACGACAGTCCTATGACAGGTCACAGGTGCTGATACGACAGTCCTATGACAGGTCACAGGTGCTGATACGACAGTCCTATGACAGGTCACAGGTACTGATACGACAGGTCACAGGTGCTGATACGACAGTCCTATGACAGGTCACAGGTACTGATACGACAGGTCACAGGTGCTGATACGACAGTCCTACGACAGGTCACAGGTACTGATACGACAGTCCTACGACAGGTCACAGGTACTGATACGACAGTCCTATGACAGGTCACAGGTACTGATACGACAGTCCTATGACAGGTCACAGGTACTGATACGACAGTCATATGACAGGTCACAGGTGCTGATACGACAGTCCTATGACAGGTCACAGGTGCTGATACGACAGGTCACAGGTACTGATACGACAGTCCTATGACAGGTCACAGGTGCTGATACGACAGTCCTATGACAGGTCACAGGTGCTGATACGACAGGTCACAGGTACTGATACAACAGTCCTATGACAGGTCACAGGTGCTGATACGACAGTCCTATGACAGGTCACAGGTGCTGATACGACAGTCCTATGACAGGTCACAGGTACTGATACGACAGTCCTATGACAGGTCACAGGTGCTGATACGACAGTCCTATGACAGGTCACAGGTGCTGATACGACAGGTCACAGGTACTGATACGACAGGTCACAGGTGCTGATACGACAGTCCTATGACAGGTCACAGGTACTGATACGACAGTCCTATGACAGGTCACAGGTCCTGATACGACAGTCATATGACAGGTCACAGGCGCTGATACGACAGTCCTATGACAGGTCACAGGTGCTGATACGACAGTCCTATGACAGGTCACAGGTGCTGATACGACAGTCCAATGACAGGTCACAGGTGCTGATACGACAGTCCTATGACAGGTCACAGGTGCTGATACGACAGTCATATGACAGGTCACAGGTGCTGATACGACAGTCCTATGACAGGTCACAGGTGCTGATACGACAGTCCTATTACAGGTCACAGGTGCTGATACGACAGTCCTATGACAGGTCACAGGTACTGATACGACAGTCCTATGACAGGTCACAGCTACTGATACGACAGTCCTATGACAGGTCACAGGAAGGAGAAGGTTGTATGACTGTTGATGATAATGTGTGTCTGTGCCAGTCCTCTCCCTACAGTCCTATGATAATAATGTGTCCTCTCTCCTCAGTCCTCTCTCCCTACAGTTTCAGCGTCGGGGACACTTCCTGTCTGCAGCCCTATGCAGGTCACGGAGGCTTCTTCCTGCTGGTCAAAACCCCCAGAACGTACAGCTCACAGGTGCTGACAACACGACAGTCACATTCATTAAACGACATAACACCGTTTAAATGGTTTACACTGAACGGTCACAGAACATTCCTATGACAGGTCACAGGTCCGCTGTTGATACAGTTTCAAAATGTCAGTCATCAAGTTGTCCAGATCTAGTTTCAGGTGCTGATACGATACTGCCGTCCTATGACAGGTCATACTGTCTACTGCCTCATACGGTATCATACTGCCTCATACTGGTCACAGCCTGCTGATACGGTGTCATATGACTCATACGGTGTCATACTGCCTCAGGTGTCATACTGCCTCATACGGTGTCATACTGCCTCATGACAGGTGTCATAGGTGCTGATATACTGCCTCACAGTGTCATACTGCCTCATATACTGACATACTGGTCATAGGTGCTGATACGATGTCATCCTCATACGATGACATACTGTCATAGGTGCTGCCTCATACGCCTCAGTGTCCTGCCTCATACGGTGTCACAGGTGCTGATACTGCCTCATACGGTGTCATACTGACAGGTCATACAGGTATACTGCCTCATACTGACAGTCCTCATACGGTGTCATACTGCCTCATACTGATACTGACAGTCCTATGACAGGTCACAGGAAGGTGTCATACTGCCTCATACGGTGTATACTGTTGATGATAATACGGTGTCATGTGCCAGTCCTCATACTGCCTCATACAGTCCTCATGATGTCATACTGCCTCATGTGTCATACTCTCCTCATACAGCCTCATACTCATACTCCTCATACAGTTTCATACTGCCTCATACGGGACATACTTCCTCATACTGCAGCCATACTGCACTCATACGGCTCATACTGCCTCATACGGTGTCATACTGCCACAACACGACCGCATACGACATGTCATACTGCCTAATACCGTGTTTATAATGCCTCATACTGTGTCATACTGCCTCATACTGCCTTCATACTGCCTCATACGGTGTCATACAGTCTCAAAATGTCATACTGCCTCATCATACGTTGTCCAGATCATACTGCCTTTCTGCCTCATACGGTGTCATACTGCCTCATACTGCCTCATACGGTGTCATACTGCATCATACTGTCATACTCATACTGCCTCATACGGTGTCATACTGCCTCATACTGCCTCATACGGTGTCATACTGCATCATATGGTGTCATACTGCATCTCTGCCTACTGCCTCGTACAACATCATGCTCATATTGCCTCGTACTGCCTCGTACTGACTCATACTGCCTCATACACGTCGTACTGCCTCATACCGTGTCATACTGCCTCATACTGCGTACTGCCTCATACTGCCTCATACTGCGATACTTTCTGTATTTATACAGTCATACTGACCAAGTTGCTTGCTGATTGTTTTGGGGCTGATATCAACAGTGGAGGTGAAACATACACCAAAAGACTGCCTCATACTGTGTCATACTGCCTCATAATGCCTCATACTGCATACTGTCTCATACTGTGTCATACTGTCATACTGTCTCATACTGTGTCATACTGTGTCATACTGTCTCATACTGTGTCATACTGCCTCATACTGCCTCATACTGTGTCATACTGCCTCATACTGTGTCATACTGTCATACTGCGTCATACTGCCTCATACGGTGTCATACTGCATCGTACTGCCTCATACTCCTCATACTGCCTCATACAACATCATACTACCTCATACTGCCTCGTACTGCCATACTGCCTCATACTGCCTCATACTGCCTCATACTGTGTCATACTGCCTCATACTGTGTCATATACTGTGTCGTACTGCCTCATACTGTGTCGTACTGCCTCATACTGCGTCGTACTGCTTCATACTGCGTCATACTGCCTCATACTGCCTTGTACTGCCTCATACTGCCTCATACTACGTCGTACTGCCTCATACTGTGTCGTACAGCGTCATACTGCCTCATACTGCCTCATACTGCCTCATACTACGTCGTACTGCCTCATACTGTGTCGTACTGCCTCATACTGCGTCATACTGTCTCGTACTGCCTCATACTGCCTCGTACTGCCTTGTACTGCCTTGTACTGCCTCATACTGCGATACTTTCTGTATTTATACAGTTCTATATGTTGACCAAGTTGCTTGCTGATTGTTTTGGTGCTGATATCAACAGTGGATGAAACACACATACTGCCTCATACTGGTGTCATACTGCCTCGTACTGTGTCACTGTGTCATAGGTGCTGAAATATCAACAGTGCCTCATACTGTGTCATACTGCCTCATACTGTGTCATACTGCCTCATACGGTGTCATACTGCCTCATACTGCCTCATACGTGTCATACTGCCTCATACGGTGTCATACTGCCTCATACTGCCTCGTACAACATCATACTGCCTCATACAACATCATACCTCATATTGCCTCGTACTGCCTCATACTGCCTCATACTGCCTCATACGGTGTCGGACTGCCTCATACTGCCTCATACTGTGTCGTACTGCCTCATACTGCGTCATACTGCCTCATACTGCCTCATACTGCCTCATACTGCGATACTTTATGTATTTATACAGTTCTATATGTTGACCAAGTTGCTTGCTGATTGTTTTGGGGCTGATATCAACAGTGGAGGAATGAAACACACACCAAAAGACTGCCTCATACTGTGTCATACTGCCTCATACTGCCTCATACTGCCTCATACTGTGTCATACTGCGTCATACTGTGTCATACTGCCTCATACTGCGTCATACTGCCTCATACTGTGTCATACTGCCTCATACTGTGTCATACTGCCTCATACTGTCTCATACTGTCTCATACTGTGTCATACTGTGTCATACTGTGTCATACTGTGTCATACTGCATACTGTCTCATCATACTGCCTCATACTGTGTCATACTGCCTCATACTGCCTCATACTGTGTCATACTGTGTCATACTGTGTCATACTGTGTCATACTGTCTCATACTGTGTCATACTGTGTCATACTGTCTCATACTGTGTCATACTGTGTCATACTGCCTCATACGGTGTCATACTGCCTCATACTGCCTCATACGGTGTCATACTGCATCATATGGTGTCATACTGCATCTTACTGCATCGTACTGCCTCGTACCTCCTCGTACTGCCTCGTACAACATCATACTACCTCATATTGCCTCGTACTGCCTCATACTGCATCATACTGTCTCATACTACGTCGTACTGCCTCGTACTGCCTCATACTGCGTCATACTGTGTCATACTGTCTCATACTGCGTCATACTGCCTCATACTGCCTCATACTGCGTCATACTGTGTCATACTGTGTCATACTGTGTCATACTGCCTCATACGGCCTCATACTGTCTCATACTGCCTCATACTGCCTCATACTGCCTCATACTGTGGCACCATTACACAGTTTGCAGTGGACTTTTCCTTAAACGTCTCTGTCTGTGTGTCCGTGTGTCTCTGTCCGTGTGTCTCTGTCTGTGTGTCTCTGTGTCTTTGTCTGTGTGTGTCTGTGTCTTTGTCTGTGTGTCTCTGTGTCTTTGTCTGTGTGTCTCTGTGTCTTTGTCTGTGTGTCTCTGTGTCTTTGTCTGTGTGTCCGTGTGTCTCTGTCCGTGTCTCTCTGTCCGTGTCTCTGTCCGTGTCTCTCTGTCCGTGTCTCTCTGTCCGTGTCTCTCTGTCCGTGTCTCTCTGTCCGTGTGTCTCCTCTGTCCGTGTGTCTCTGTCCGTGTGTGTCTGTCCGTGTGTCTCTGTCCGTGTCTCTCCTCTGTCCGTGTCTCTCCTCTGTCCGTGTCTCTCCTCTGTCCGTGTGTCTCCTCTGTCCGTGTGTCTCTTCAGGAGACGATGGAACAGCAGCTGTCTGAGCCTCAGGTCCTGACTCCCGACTTCAGCAAACCAGAGGTGAGAGGTCATAGGTCAGCTCCAGTGTGCTGTGTGTTTGATCTGCTGTGTGTTGGAGCCGTCTCTGAGCAGTTTCCTGTTTTGTCCATTGTGAATGTGTTCCTCAGGCCCCGCTGCAGATCCACGCCGCCATGCTGGCTCTTGATGCCTTCCAGGAGCAACACAACAGACTGCCCAATATTGGGTAACACAAGCCCTAGTCCCTACCCTCTACCCCCTAGTCCCTACCCTCTAATCCCTACTCCCTAGCCCCTCCCCCTACTCCCAAGCCCCTTCCCCCCGGCACCTACCCTCTAGCCCCTCCCCCCGACCCCTACTCCCTAGCCCCTACTTCCTCTATAGCTGGTTGGTCCCTAGCCCCTACTTCCTCTATAGCCGGTTGGTCCCTAGCCCCTACTTCTTCTATAGCTGGTTGGTCCCTAGCCCCTACTTCCTGTATAGCTGGTTGGTCCCTAGCCCCTACTTCCTGTATAGCCGGTTGGTCCCTAGACCCTACTTCCTCTGTAGCTGGTTGGTCCCTAGACCCTACTTCCTCAGTAGCTGGTTGGTCCCTAGACCCTACTTCCTCTAAAGCTGGTTGGTCCCTAGCCCCTACTTCCTCTATAGCCGGTTGGTCCCTAGCCCCTACTTCCTGTATAGCTGGTTGGTCCCTAGCCCCTACTTCCTCTGTAGCTGGTTGGTCCCTAGCCTCTTCCTGTATAGCTGGTTGGTCCCTAGCCCCTACTTCCGTATAGCTGGTTGGTCCCTAGACCCTACTTCCTCTATAGCTGGTTGGTCCCTCTATAGCTGGTTGGTCCCTAGCCCCTACTTCCTCTGTAGCTGGTTGGTCCCTAGCCCCTACTTCCTCTATAGCTGGTTGGTCCCTAGCCCCTACTTCCTCTGTAGCTGGTTGGTCCCTAGCCCCTACTTCCTCTATAGCTGGTTGGTCCCTAGACCCTACTTCCTCTATAGCTGGTTGGTCCCTAGCCCCTACTCCCTCTATAGCTGGTTGGTCCCTAGCCCCTACTTCCTGTATAGCTGGTTGGTCCCTAGCCCCTACTTCCTGTATAGCTGGTTGGTCCCTAGCCCCTTCTTCATGTATAGCTGGTTGGTCCCTAGCCCCTACTTCCTGTATAGCTGGTTGGTCCCTAGCCCCTACTTCATGTATAGCTGGTTGGTCCCTAGCCCCTACTTCCTGTATAGCTGGTTGGTCCCTAGCCCCTACTTCATGTATAGCTGGTTGGTCCCTAGCCCCTACTTCCTGTATAGCTGGTTGGTCCCTAGCCCCTACTTCATGTATAGCTGGTTGGTCCCTAGCCCCTACTTCCTGTATAGCTGGTTGGTCCCTAGCCCCTACTTCCTGTAAAGCTGGTTGTGATTTGTTGTTTTCTCCAGGTGCTGTCAGGATGCGGAGGTTCTGGTCAAACTAACAGAGGACGTCAACCACACCTTGACAAACGGGGTGAGTGTTTCATCTACACACACTGTTGTACGTATTAGCACACACTCACACTCATGACACTCCTGTCCTCCCCTCTCTCCTCTCTCTCCTCTCTCCTGTCCTCCCCTCTCACCATCCCCCCTCTCCTCTCCTCTCTCCTCTCCTCTCACCATCCCCCCACTCCTCTCTCCTCTCCTCTCACCATCCCTCCTCTCCTCTCCTCTCCTCTCCCTCTCCTCTCTCCTCTCCTCTCCTCTCCTCTCTCTCTCCTCTCCTCCTCTCCTCTCTCTCCTCTCCTCTCCTCTCCTCTCCTCTCCTCTCCTCTCTCTCCTCTCCCTCTCCTCTCTCCCTCCCTCTCTCTCTCTCTCTCTCTCTCTCTCTCCTCTCTCTCCTCTCTCCTCTCCTCCTCCTCTCCTCTCCTCTCCTCTCCTCTCCTCTCTCCTCTCCCTCTCCTCCCCTCTCTCCTCTCTCCCATCCTCTGCTCTCACCATCCCCTCTCCTCTCCTCCCCTCTCTCCTCTCTCTTCTCCCATCCTCCGCTCTCTCCCTCTCTTTCTTCCACTCCTATCCTCTCTCCTCTCCTCTCTCTCTCCTCTCTCCCTCCCCTTTCTCCTCTCCCCTCTCCTCTCTCCCATCCTCCGCTCTCACCATCTCTCCTCTCCATCTTCCTCTTCATCCTCTCCTCTCCCTCTCTTCTCCTCCCATCCTCCACTCTCATCCTCCGCTCTCTCCCTCTCCTCTCTCCTCTCACCATCTCCTCTCCTCTCCCCTCTCTCCTCTCCTCTCTCTCCTCTCTCCCTCCCCTCTTCTCCTCTCCTCTCCCTCCTCTCTCCTCCTCTCCTCTCCCATCCTCCGCTCTCACCATCCGCTCCTCTCTCCCATCCGCTCTCACTCCCTCTCTCCATCCCCTCCTCCTCTCCTCCCCTCCTCTCCTCTTTCTCCTCCCCCATCCTCCGCTCTCACCATCCCCTCCTCCTCCCTCTCCTCTCCCATCTCTCCTCTCTCTCCTCTCCTCTCCTCCATCCCCTCTCTCCTCTCCTCTCCCTCTCCTCTCCTCTCCTCCTCTCCTCTTCCTCTTCCTCTTCCTCTTCCTCTTCCTCTTCCTCTCTCCTCTCCTCTTCCTCTTCCTCTTCCTCTTCCTCTTCCTCTCCAGGCTCCAGTGAATAGTGAGTTGGTGCGTTGTCTCTCTAGAACAGCCTCTCCCACCATTGGCTGCGGCGGTGGGGGGCTTGCCAGTCAGGAGGTCCTCAAGGCCCTCACCAAGTTTGCCCCACTACAGCAATGGGTCAACCTACTGCTATCCACCTCACAGAGGTGAGGAGATCTGATTGGTTGTTTGGATAGGTAATTTATTTTTCTGGGGTTAGAATTCTAATACTGTAGTCTCTCTCTCCCTCTCTCTCTCTCTCTGTCTCTCTCTCTCTGTCCTCTCTCTCCTCCTCCTCTTGCCCTCTCTCCCATCCTCCGCTCTCCTCCTTGCCCTCTCTCTCTCTCCTCTCCTCTCTCTCTCTCTCTCTTGCCTCTCTCTCTCTCTCTCTCTCTCCTCTCCTCTCTCTCTCTCTCTCCTCCCTCTCGTCTCTCTCTCTCCTCTCCTCTCTCTCTCTCTCCCTCTCTCCTCTCTCTGTCCTCTTCCTCTCTTGCCCTCTCTCGTCCTCTCCTCTCTCTCTCCTCCTCTTGCCCTCTTCCTCTTCCTCTTCCTCTTCCTCTCCAGGCTCCAGTGAATAGTGAGTTCTGCGTTGTCTCTCCAGAACAGCCCTCTCTTCTCTCCTCTCCATCCCTCTCTGTCTCTCTCTCTCTCTCTCTCTCTGCTCTCTCTCTCTCTCTCTCTCTCTCTGTCCCTCTCTCTCCTCCTCTTGCCCTCTCTCGTCTCTCTCTGTCCTCTTCTGCCCTCTCTCAGCAATCTCTCTCCTCCTCTTGCTCTCCTCCTCACAGAGGTGAGGAGATCTCCTCCTCTGGTCTGTCTGTCTCTCTGCCCTCTCTCTCTCTCTCTCCTCCTCTTGTCTCTTCATTTTCCTCCTCTTGCCCTCTTCTCTCTGTAGTCTCTCTCTCTTGCCTCTCTCTCTCTCTCTCTCCTCTCTGCTCTCTCTCTCTCTCTCTCTCTTGCTCTCTCTCTCTCTCTGTCTCTCTGTCTCTCTCTCTCTCTCTCTCTCTCTCTCTCTCTCTCTCTCTCTCTCTGTCTCTCTCTGTCCTCTCTCTCTCGTCTCTTTCTAGTTCTATCTAGATGCCATCGAGGTAGTGAAACCACTACTGTCTCTATCAGCAGAGGAGTTTAGCCCCAGGTAAAACACACACACACACACACACACACACACACACACACACACACACACACACACACACACACACACACACACACACACACACACACACACACACACACACACACACACACACACACACACACACACACACACACACAGAACACGACAAAGAATCTGAAACTCATAAAGATGTGTGTGTGTGTGTGTGTGTAGGGTGATCGGTACGACGGACTGAGGGCCTGCATCGGGGAGACCATGTGTCTGGAACTCCACAAGCTGAGAGTCTTTATGGTGACAACCCACGCTGTTACAACCCACACTATCACAACCCACGCTGTTACAACCCACACTATAACAACCCACACTATAACAACCCACTCTGTTACAACCCACACTATAACAACCCACACTATCACAATCCACGCTGTTACAACCCATGCTGTAACAACCCACACTGCTACAACCCACGCTGTTACAACCCACACTATAACAACCCACACTGTTACAACCCACACTACTACAACCCACACTATCACAACCCACACTGTTACAACCCACACTACTATAACCCACACTGCTACAACCCACACTGTTTAAACCCACACTACTACAACCCACACTGCTACAACCCACACTGTTACAACCCACACTACTACAACCCACACTGCTACAACCCACACTACTACAACCCACGCTGTTACAACCCACACTACTACAACCCACGCTGTTACAACCCACACTACACAACCCACGCTGTTACAACCCACACTACTACAACCCACACTACTACAACCCACGCAGTTACAACCCACACTACTACAACCCACGCTGCTACAACCCACGCTGTTACAACCCACACTACTACAACCCACGCTGTTACAACCCACACTGTTACAACCCACACTACACAACCCACGCTGTTACAACCCACACTGTTACAACCCACACTACACAACCCACGCTGTTACAACCCACACTGTTTACAACCCACGCTGCTACAACCCACACTGTTTACAACCCACGCTGCTACAACCCACGCTGTTACAACCCACGTTGTTACAACCCACACTGTTACAGCCCACGCTGTTACAACCCACGCTATAACAACCCACGCTGTTACAACCCACGCTGTTACAACCCACACTATCACAACCCACACTGTTACAACCCACGCTGTCACAACCCACACTATCACAGCCCACGCTGTTACAGCCCACGCTGTCGCAACCCACGCTGTCGCAACCCACGCTGTCACAAACCACGCTGTTACAACCCACGCTGGTACAACCCACGCTGCTACAACCCACGCTGGTACAACCCACGCTGCTACAACCCACGCTGTTACGACCCACGCTGTTACGACCCACACTGTTTACAACCCACGCTGCTACAACCCACGCCGTTACGACCCACGCTGCTACAACCCACGCTGCTACAACCCACGCTGTTACAACCCACGCTGTTACGACCCACGCTGTTACGAACCACACTGTTACGACCCACACTGTTTACAACCCACGCTGCTACAACCCACGCTGTTACAACCCACACTACACAACCCACGCTGTTACAACCCACACTGTTACAACCCACACTACACAACCCACGCTGTTACAACCCACGCTGTTACAACCCACGCTATCACAACCCACGCTGTTACAACCCACGCTGTTACAACCCACGCTGCTACAACCCACACTGTTTACAACCCACACTGTTTACAACCCACACTGTTACAACCCACGCTGTCACAACCCACACTATCACAGCCCACGCTGTTACAACCCACACTGTTGCAACCCACGCTGTCACAACCCACGCTGCTACGACCCACGCTGCTACGACCCACGCTGTTACGACCCACACTGTTACGACCCACACTGTTACGACCCACACTGTTATGACCCACACTGTTACGACCCACACTGTTACAGCCCACGCTGTTACAACCCACGCTGGTACAGCCAACGGGTTTACAACCCACACTATCAAAACCCACGCTGTTACAACCCACACTGTTACAACCCACGCTGTTACAACCCACGCTGTTACAACCCACGCTGTTTCAACCCACGCTGTTACAACCCACACTATCACAACCCACACTGTCACAACCCACGCTGTCACAACCCACACTATCACAGCCCACGCTGTTACAACCCACACTTGCGCAACCCACACTGTCACAACCCACGCTGTTACAACCCACACTGTTACAACCCACGCTGTTACAACCCACGCTGGTACAACCCACTCTGCTCCAACCCACGCTGTTACAACCCACGCTGTTACAACCCACGCTGTTACGACCCACGCTGTTACGACCCACGCTGTTCCGACCCACGCTGTTCTGACCCACGCTGTTCTGACCCACACTGTTCTGACCCACACTGTTACGACCCACACTGCTACGACCCACACTGTTACAGCCCACGCTGTTGCAACCCACGCTGGTACAGCCAACGGGGTTACAACCCACACCATCAAAACCCACTCTGTTACGACCCACACTATCACAGCGGCAGGGTAGCCGGGGTGGCAGGGTAGCCTAGTGGTTAGAGCATTGGACTAGTAACCGAAAGGTTGCAAGTTCAAACTCCCGAGCTGACAAGGTACAAATCTGTCGTTCTGCCCTCTGAACAGGCAGTTAACCCACTGTTCCTAGACCAGTTAACCCACTGTTCCTAGACCAGTTAACCCACTGTTCCTAGACCAGTTAACCCACTGTTCCTAGACCAGTTAACCCACTGTTCCTAGACCAGTTAACCCACTGTTCCTAGACCAGTTAACCCACTGTTCCTAGACCAGTTAACCCACTGTTCCTAGACCAGTTAACCCACTGTTCCTAGACCAGTTAACCCACTGTTCCTAGACCAGTTAACCCACTGTTCCTAGACCAGTTAACCCCACTGTTCCTAGACCAGTTAACCCACTGTTCCTAGACCAGTTAACCCACTGTTCCTAGACCAGTTAACCCCACTGTTCCTAGACCAGTTAACCCACTGTTCCTAGACCAGTTAACACCACAGTTCCTAGACCAGTTAACCCCACTGTTCCTAGACCAGTTAACCCCACTGTTCCTAGACCAGTTAACCCCACTGTTCCTAGACCAGTTAACCCCACTGTTCCTAGACCAGTTAACCCCACTGTTCCTAGACCAGTTAACCCCACTGTTCCTAGACCAGTTAACCCCACTGTTCCTAGACCAGTTAACCCCACTGTTCCTAGACCAGTTAACCCCACTGTTCCTAGACCAGTTAACCCCACTGTTCCTAGACCAGTCAACCCCACTGTTCCTAGACCAGTTAACCCCACTGTTCCTAGACCAGTTAACCCACTGTTCCTAGACCAGTTAACCCCACTGTTCCTAGGCCAGTTAACCCACTGTTCCTAGACCAGTTAACCCCACTGTTCCTAGACCAGTTAACCCACTGTTCCTAGACCAGTTAACCCCACTGTTCCCAGGCCGTCATTGAAAATAAGAATTTGTTCTTAACTGACTTGCCTGGTTAAATAAAGGTAAAATAAAATAAATAAAAACAACCCACACTGTTAAAACCCACATGTATCAGTACCCACACTAATACAGGGGTCCCCAAACCTTTTTGGCCTTTGACCCCATGTTGATATCTCAATATGTGACCCCATCATCTGAACACAAGTGTTGCTTCGATGGTCTGTCCCAAATCAGTGGGTCAGTCTTTGGACAGTTTAGCGGAAGGAAGGAAGGAAGGAAGGAAGGAAGGAAGGAAGGAAGGTTTGAAGGGACTGAGGGTGTAGTTGATGACAGTTTACCTGAAGGAAAGAAGGAAGGAAGGAAGGAAGGAAGGAAGGAAGGGACTGAGGGTGTAGTTGATGACAGTTTACCTGAAGGAAGGAAGGAAGGAAGGAAGGAAGGAAGGATGGTTTGAAGGGACTGAGGGTGTAGTTGATGACAGTTTACCTGAAGGAAGGAAGGAAGGAAGGAAGGAAGGAAGGAAGGAAGGAAGGAAGGAAGGAAGGAAGGAAGGAAGGAAGGAAGGATGGAAGGAAGGTTTGAAGGGACTGAGGGTGTAGTTGATGACAGTTTACCTGAAGGAAGGAAGGAAGGAAGGAAGGAAGGAAGGAAGGAAGGAAGGAAGGAAGGAAGGAAGGAAGGAAGGAAGGATGGTTTGAAGGGACTGAGAGTGTAGTTGATGACAGTTTACCTGAAGGAAGGAAGGAAGGAAGGAAGGAAGGAAGGAAGGAAGGATGGTTTGAAGGGACTGAGGGTGTAGTTGATGACAGAGGGCTGTGGGGGTGGTGTCTTCTCCAGGTGGGCTGTGGAGCCATTGGCTGTGAGATGCTCAAGAACTTTGCCCTGCTGGGAGTGGGATTGGCCAAGAGCTCAGGAGAGGTAGGTGATTGGTTGGTTGATTTTGTTTATTACCTGTTCTCTTCTGTGGTCGCCACGTGTGCCTGACAGACTGATTAGTTGATTGATTGGTAAAGTCATTAGTTACGGTGTGTGTTTGATTAGTTGATTGATTGATTAGTTGATTGATTGATTAGTTGATTGATTGATTGATTGATTGATTGATTTCCTTTTCCCAGGTGTGTGTGACGGACCCAGACCTGATAGAGAAGTCCAACCTCAACAGACAGTTCCTCTTCAGATCTCAGCACATACAGGTCAGACAGACACAGACCGTCTTAAAAATCATCATCATCCCTTATAAAATCATCATCATCCCTTATAAGTTTTGTCCACATAACTTGTCTGACTCTCCCTCCCTCCCTCCCTCCCTCCCTCCCTCCCTCCCTCCCTCCCTCCCTCCCTCCCTCCCTCCCTCCCTCCCTCCCTCCCTCCCTCCCTCCCTCCCTCCCTCTGCCTCTGCCTCTGCCTCTGCCTCTGCCTCTGCCTCTGCCTGCCCCTCCCTCCCTCTCTCCCTCCCTCTGCCTCTCTCTCTCTCTCTCTCTCTCTCTCTCTCCCTCCCTCCCTCCCTCCCTCCCTCCCTCCCTCCCTCCCTCCCTCCCTCCCTCCCTCCCTCCCTCCCTCCCTCCCTCCCTCTGCCTCTCTCTCTCTCTCCCTCTGCCTCTCTCTCTCTCTCCCTCTGCCTCTCCCTCCCTCTCTCTGCCTCTCTCTCTCTCTCTCTGCCTCCTCCCTCCCTCCCTCCCTCACTCCCTCTGCCTCTCTCTCCCTCCCTCTGCCTCTCTCTCTCTCCCTCTGCCTCTCCCTCCCTCTCTCTGCCTCTCTCTCTCTCTCTCTGCCTCCTCCCTCCCTCCCTCCCTCACTCCCTCTGCCTCTCTCTCCCTCTCTCTGCCTCTCTCTCTCCCTCCCTCCCTCCCTCACTCCCTCACTCCCTCACTCCCTCACTCCCTCCCTCTGCCTCTGCCTCTGCCCCTCCCTCCCTCTCTCCCTCCCTCTGCCTCTCTCTCTCCCTCCCTCTGCCTCTCTCTCTCTCTCCCTCTGCCTCTCTCTCTCTCTCCCTCTGCCTCTCTCTCTCTCTCCCTCTGCCTCTCCCTCCCTCTCTCTCTCTCTCTCTCTGCCTCCTCCCTCCCTCCCTCCCTCCCTCTCTCCCTCTGCCTCTCTCTCCCTCCCTCTGCCTCTCTCTCTCTCTCCCTCTGCCTCTCTCTCTCTCTCCCTCTGCCCCTCCCTCCCTCTCTCTCCCTCTGCCCCTCCCTCCCTCTCTCTCTCTCCCTCCCTCTGCCTCTCTCTCTCCCTCTGCCTCCTCCCTCCCTCTCCCTCCCTCCCTCTCCCTCCCTCCCTCCATCAGAAACCTAAGAGCACCACAGCGGCCGTAGCGACCTTGGAGATCAACCCAGAGATGCAGGTAGACGCTCACCTCAACAAGGTGTGTCCTGCTACCGAGGGGGTCTACAACGACCTGTTCTACTCCCGCCTACACCTGGTTGTCACGGCGCTGGACAATGTAGAGGCTCGCAGATACGTCGACAGGTGAGGGGGGGTGGTTGTTATGGTGACAGTGAATAGTTGTGATGGGGGGGTTATGGTGACAGTGAATAGTTGTGTTGGTATATTGTTGTTGTAGACTCACGTGACCTCAGGGGTAAATCATGTTTTCCTTATTGAATTGAGGGGGGAAGGGGGGGGATAAACTGGGA
>NW_025745843.1:198192-200692 GCF_021184085.1 Oncorhynchus gorbuscha
GGGGACAAGGTGATAGGACTAATCTAATTGGTTGTTATAGAACACACCATCCAGGGGACAAGGTGATAGGACTAATCTAATTGGTTGTTATAGAACACACCATCCAAGGGACAAGGTGATAGGACTAATCTAATTGGTTGCCAAGGGACAAGGTGATAGGACTAATCTAATTGGTTGTTATAGAACACACCATCCAAGGGACAAGGTGATAGGACTAATCTAATTGGTTGTTATAGAACACACCATCCAATGGGACAAGGTGATAGGACTAATCTAATTGGTTGTTATAGAACACACCATCCAATGGGCAAGGTGATAGGACTAATCTAATTGGTTGTTATAGAACACACCATCCAGGGGACAAGGTGATAGGACTAATCTAATTGGTTGCCAAGGGACAAGGTGATAGGACTAATCTAATTGGTTGCCAAGGGACAAGGTGATAGGACTAATCTAATTGGTTGTTATAATCTAGAACACACCATCCAAGGGACAAGGTGATAGGACTAATCTAATTGGTTGTTATAGAACACACCATCCAAGGGACAAGGTGATAGGACTAATCTAATTGGTTGTTAAACCATCCAAGGGACAAGGTGATAGGACTAATCTAATTGGTTGTTATAGAACACACCATCCAATGGGACAAGGTGATAGGACTAATCTAATTGGTTGCCAAGGGACAAGGTGATAGGACTAATCTAATTGGTTATTATAGATCACACCATCCAATGGACAAGGTGATAGGACTAATCTAATTGGTTGTTATAGAACACACCATCCAATGGGACAAGGTGATAGGGGACTAATCTAATTGGTTGTTATAGAACACACCCATCCAATGGGACAAGGTGATAGGACTAATCTAATTGGTTGTTATAATCTAATTGAAGGGACAAGGTGATAGGACTAATCTAATTGGTTGTTATAGATCACACCATCAATGGGACAAGGTGATAGGACTAATCTAATTGGTTGTTCCATTCTAATATGAAGGGTTGTAGAACATGTTGAGGACTACACCCTGAACACAGCTTCTACCCCCGAGCCATAAGACTGCCGAACAATTATTTAAATGGCCACTCGGACTATTTACACATGTTTGTACACTGCTGCTACTCGCTGTTTATTATCACTTTCCCCCTAACAACATGTACAAATTACCTCGACTAACCCGTACCCCTGCGCATTGACTCGGTACCGGTACCCCCTGTATATAGCCTCCACATTGACTCTGTACCGTAATACCCTGTATATAGCCTCCACATTGACTCTGTACTGGTGCCCCCTGTATATAGCCTCCACATTGACTCTGTACCAGTACCCCCTGTATATAGCCTCCACATTGACTCTGTACCAGTACCCCCTGTATATAGCCTCCACATTGACTCTGTACCGTAACACCTGTATATAGCCTCCACATTGACTCTGTACCGTAATACCCTGTATATAGCCTCCACATTGACTCTGTACTGGTAACCCCTGTATATAGCCTCCACATTGACTCTGTACCATAACCCCTGTATATAGCCTCCACATTGACTCTGTACTGGTACCCCCTGTATATAGCCTACACAATGACTCTGTACCGGTACCCCCTGTATATAGCCTCCACATTGACTCTGTACTGTACCCCCACATGTATATAGCCTCCACATTGACTCTGTACTGGTACCCCCTGTATATAGCCTCCACATTGACTCTGTACCGTAACACCCTGTATATAGCCTCCACATTGACTCTGTACTGTATACCCCACATGTATATAGCCTCCACATTGACTCTGTACTGGTACCCCCTGTATATAGCCTCCACATTGACTCTGTACTGGTACCCCCTGTATACCTCCACATTGACTACCCCCTGTATATAGCCTCCACATTGACTCTGTACCGGTACCCCTGTATATAGCCTCCACATTGACTCTGTACTGGTACCCCTGTTTATAGCCTCCACATTGACTCTGTACTGGTACCCCCTGTATATAGTCTCCACATTGACTCTGTACTGGTACCCCCTGTATATAGCCTCCACATTGACTCTGTACTGGTACCCCCTGTATATAGCCTCCACATTGACTCTGTACTGGTACCCCCTGTATAGCCTCCATTATTTAGTGTTAATTTTTATTAGATTGTTTTAGTTTATTTAGTAAATATTTTCTTAATTTTATTTCTTGAACTGCATTGTTGGTTAGGGGCTTCTCCACATTGACTCTGTACTGATACCCCCTTGTATTAGCCTCCACATTGACTCTGTACCGGTGCCCTGTGTATATAGCCTCCACATGTATTGCATTGACTCTGTACCAGTTGTATCCTCCACATTGACTCTGTATACCCCCTGTATATAGCCTCCACATTGACTTTCCATTTGACTCTGTTACCCCCTGCCTCTTGACTCTGTACCTCCCTTCTATCTGTCTCTGTCTCTCTGATCTCTGTACTTTCTGTATATAGCCTCTCTCTTGATCTCTCTTTCTCTCCTCTCTCTGATCTCT
>NW_025745843.1:205692-215692 GCF_021184085.1 Oncorhynchus gorbuscha
TGACCTGTTAGTGACCCCTGCTCTACACCTCTCTCTAGATTGACCTGTTGGTGACCCCTGCTCTACACCTCTCTCTAGATTGACCTGTTGGTGACCCCTGCTCTACAGCCCTCTCTAGATTGACCTGTTGGTGACCCCTGCTCTACACCTCTCTCTAGATTGACCTGTTAGTGACCCCTGCTCTACACCTCTCTCTAGATTGACCTGTTGGTGACCCCTGCTCTACACCTCTCTCTAGATTGACCTGTTGGTGACCCCTGCTCTACACCTCTCTCTAGATTGACCTGTTGGTGACCCCTGCTCTACACCTCTCTCTAGATTGACCTGTTGGTGACCCCTGCTCTACACCTCTCTCTAGATTGACCTGTTGGTGACCCCTGCTCTACACCTCTCTCTAGATTGACCTGTTGGTGACCCCTGCTCTACAGCCCTCTCTAGATTGACCTGTTGGTGACCCCTGCTCTACACCTCTCTCTAGATTGACCTGTTGGTGACCCCTGCTCTACACCTCTCTCTAGATTGACCTGTTGGTGACCCCTGCTCTACACCTCTCTCTAGATTGACCTGTTGGTGACCCCTGCTCTACACCTCTCTCTAGATTGACCTGTTGGTGACCCCTGCTCTACACCTCTCTCTAGATTGACCTGTTGGTGACCCCTGCTCTACACCTCTCTCTAGATTGACCTGTTGGTGACCCCTGCTCTACAGCCCTCTCTAGATTGACCTGTTGGTGACCCCTGATCTACACCTCTCTCTAGATTGACCTGTTGGTGACCCCTGCTCTACACCTCTCTCTTTTGACCTGTTGTTGACCCCTTCTAACTCTCTCTTCCCTGTTGGTGACCCCTGCTCTACACCTCTCTCTAGATTGACCTGTTGGTGACCCCTGCTCTACAGCCCTCTCTAGATTGACCTGTTGGTGACCCCTGCTCTACAGCCCTCTCTAGATTGACCTGTTGGTGACCCCTGATCTACACCTCTCTCTAGATTGACCTGTTGGTGACCCCTGCTCCCTCTCTAGATTGACCTGTTGGTGACCCCTGCTCTACACCTCTCTCTAGATTGACCTGTTGGTGACCCCTGCTCTACACCTCTCTCTAGATTGACCTGTTGGTGACCCCTGCTCTACAGCCCTCTCTAGATTGACCTGTTCACTGACCCCTTTCAATACCTCTCTCTAGATTGACCTGTTAATACCCCTCTCTCACTCTCTCTTTGACCTGTTGGTGACCCCTGCTCTATTTCAGATACCTGTTGGTGACCCCTGCTTCACCTATCTCTCTAGATTGACCTGTTAGTGACCCCTGCTCTTTCAATATCTCTCTAGATTGACCTGTTGGTGACTCTTGCTTTCACTATCTCTCTAGATTGACCTGTTGGTGACCCCTGCTCTACACCTCTCTCTTTCAGATTGACCTGTTCACCCCTCTCTTTCAATATCTCTAGATTGACCTGTTGGTGACCCCTGATCTCACCTCTCTCAGATTGACCTGTTGGTGACCCCTGCTCTATATCTCTCTCTTTCAGATATCTGTTGTTGACCCCTGCTCTACACCTCTCTCTAGATTGACCTGTTGGTGACCCCTGCTCTACACTCTCTCTAGATTGACCTATCCCCTCTCTACAGCCCTCTCTAGATTGACCTGTTTGACCCCTCTCTACAGCCCTCTCTAGATTGACCTGTTTGACCCCTATCTACACCTCTCTCTATCTGACCTGTTTGACCCCTCTCCCTCTCTAGATTGACCTATCTGACCCCTTTCTACACCTCTCTCTAGATTGACCTATTGCTGACCCCTTTCTACACTCTCTCTTTCAATATTGACCTGTTTCACCCCTGACTTGTTGGTAAACTATTTTCTCCCCCTTCTTTTCTTTATTTCTAACTTCACTATCCCTCTGTTTTCAATATCACTTCAATTTTGTCGTGATCTCTTCACTTTATGCTGAAATCTACAACATCCCTTTCAGAGATCTCACACTCTTTCACACACATCACACACTTTCACACATCACTTTTTCAATATCTCACACACCTCACACACACATCTCTTCACACATCTCTCTCACACACACTCACTTTCACACATTCTCTCTATTCTCTATATATCTCTCTTTCACTATCTCTCTATTTCACTATCTTACCATTTCAGTATCTCTCTCTTTCAATATCTCTATTTCAATATCTCTCTCTTTCAATATCTCTCTTTCACTCTCTCTATTTCAATATCTCTCTCTATTTCAATATCTCTATTTCAATATCTCTCTCTTTCAATATCTCTCTTTCACTCTCTCTATTTCAATATCTCTCTCTATTTCAATATCTCTATTTCAATATCTCTCTCTTTCAATATCTCTCTTTCACTCTCTCTATTTCAATATCTCTCTCTATTTCAATATCTCTCTCTGTCAATATCTCTCTCTTTTCAATATCTCTCTTTCAATATCTCTTTTCACTCTCTCTATTTCAATATCTCTATTTCACCATCTCTCTTTTCAATGTCTCTCTCTTTCACTCTCTCTATTTCAATGTCTCTCTCTTTCACTCTCTCTATTTCAATATCTCTCTCTATTTCAATATCTCTCTCTATTTCAATATCTCTCTCTGTCAATATCTCTCTCTATTTCAATATCTCTCTCTTTCAATATCTCTCTTTCACTCTCTCTATTTCAATATCTCTATTTCAATATCTCTCTCTTTCAATGTCTCTCTCTTTCACTCTCTCTATTTCAATATCTCTCTCTATTTCAATATCTCTCTCTCTATACCTTTCTATCTCACTATATCTCTATCTCTCCTCTGTATAGAGTATGAATCAGTTACTAGTAGAGCTGGGTATTACCAGAGACCTCACCATATTATCACCATACTATATTACCACCATACCATATTACCACCATACCATATTACCACCATACTGAGACCATACCATATTACCACCATACCATATTACCACCATACCATATTACCACCATACTATATTACCACCATACTGAGACCATACCATATTACCACCATACTGAGACCATACCATATTACCACCATACCATATTACCACCATACTATATTACCACCATACTGAGACCATACCATATTACCACCATACTAGACCATACCATATTACCACCATACCATATTACCACCATACCATATTACCACCATACTGAGACCATACCATATTACCACCATACCATATTACCACCATACCATATTATCACCATACCATATTACCACCATACTGAGACCATACCATATTACCACCATACCATATTACCACCATACTGAGACCATACCATATTACCACCATACTGAGACCATACCATATTACCACCATACCATATTACCACCATACCATATTACCACCATACTGAGACCATACCATATTATCACCATACCATATTACCACCATACCATATTACCACCATACCATATAACCACCATACCATATTACCACCATACCATATTACCACCATACCATATTACCACCATACTATATTACCACCATACCATATTATCACCATACCATATTACCACCATACCATATTACCACCATACTATATTACCACCATACTATATTACCACCATACCATATTACCACCATACTGAGAGACCATACCATATTACCACCATACCATATTACCACCATACCATATTACCACCATACTGAGAGACCATACCATATTACCACCATACTGAGAGACCATACCATATTATCACCATACCATATTATCACCATACCATATTATCACCATACCATATTACCACCATACCATATTACCACCATACTGAGAGACATCACCATACTATATTATCACCATACCATATTACCACCATACCATATTACCACCATACTGAGAGACATCACCATACCATATTACCACCATACCATATTATAACCATACCATATTACCACCATACTGAGACCTCAACATACCATATTATCACCATACTATATTATCACCATACTGAGAGACCATACCATATTACCACCATACTATATTACCACCATACCATATTATCACCATACCATATTATCACCATACCATATTATCACCATACTGAGAGACCATACCATATTACCACCATACTGAGAGACCATACCATATTATCACCATACCATATTACCACCATACTGAGAGACCATACCATATTATCACCATACCATATTACCACCATACTGAGAGACCATACCATATTATAACCATACCATATTACCACCATACTGAGACCTCAACATACCATATTATCACCATACTATATTATCACCATACTATATTACCACCATACCATATTATCACCATACCATATTATCACCATACCATATTATCACCATACTGAGAGACCATACCATATTATCACCATACTGAGAGACCATACCATATTACCACCATACTGAGAGACCATACCATATTACCACCATACTGAGAGACCATCACCATATTATCACCATACCATATTACCACCATACCATATTACCACCATACCATATTATCACCATACCATATTATCACCATACCATATTATCACCATACCATATTATCACCATACCATATTACCACCATACCATATTATCACCATACCATATTACCACCATACCATATTATCACCATACCATATTACCACCATACTGAGAGACCATACCATATTATAACCATACCATATTACCACCATACTGAGACCTCACATACCATATTATCACCATACCATATTACCACCATACCATATTACCACCATACCATATTATCACCATACCATATTATCACCATACCATATTATCACCATACCATATTATCACCATACCATATTACCACCATACCATATTATCACCATACCATATTATCACCATACCATATTATCACCATACCATATTATCACCATACTGAGAGACCATACCATATTACCACCATACTGAGACCATCACCATACCATATTATCACCATACTATATTATCACCATACTATATTACCACCATACCATATTATCACCATACCATATTATCACCATACCATATTATCACCATACCATATTATCACCATACCATATTATCACCATACTGAGAGACCATACCATATTACCACCATACTGAGAGACCATACCATATTATCACCATACTGAGAGACCATCACCATATTACCACCATACTGAGAGACCATACCATATTACCACCATACTGAGAGACCATACCATATTATCACCATACCATATTACCACCATACCATATTACCACCATACCATATTATCACCATACCATATTATCACCATACCATATTACCACCATACCATATTATCACCATACCATATTACCAACATACCATATTATCACCATACTGAGAGACCATACCATATTATCACCATACCATATTACCACCATACCATATTATCACCATACCATATTATCACCATACCATATTATCACCATACCATATTACCACCATACCATATTACCACCATACCATATTATCACCATACTGAGAGACCATACCATATTATCACCATACCACCATACCATATTATCACCATACCACCATACCATATTATCACCATACCATATTATCACCATACTGAGAGACCATACCATATTACCACCATACCATATTATCACCATACCATATTACCACCATACCATATTATCACCATACAATATTACCACCATACTGAGAGACATCACCATACCATATTACCACCATACCATATTACCACCATACTGAGACCATACCATATTACCACCATACCATATTACCACCATACCATATTACCACCATACCATATTACCACCATACCATATTACCACCATACCATATTACCACCATACCATATTACCACCATACCATATTATCACCATACCATATTATCACCATACCATATTACCACCATACCATATTATCACCATACCATATTATCACCATACCATATTACCACCATACCATATTACCACCATACTGAGAGACCATATACCATATTACCACCATACCATATTACCACCATACCATATTACCACCATACTGAGAGACCACCATACCATATTACCACCATACTGAGAGACCATACCATATTATCACCATACTATATTATCACCATACCATATTACCACCATACCATATTACCACCATACCATATTACCACCATACTGAGAGACATCACCATACTATATTATCACCATACCATATTACCACCATACCATATTATCACCATACTGAGAGACATCACCATACCATATTACCACCATACCATATTATCACCATACCATATTATCACCATACTGAGACCTCAACATACCATATTATCACCATACTATATTATCACCATACTGAGAGACCATACCATATTATCACCATACTATATTACCACCATACCATATTATCACCATACCATATTATCACCATACCATATTATCACCATACTGAGAGACCATACCATATTACCACCATACTGAGAGACCATACCATATTATCACCATACCATATTACCACCATACTGAGAGACCATACCATATTATCACCATACCATATTACCACCATACTGAGAGACATATTATAACCATACCATATTACCACCATACTGAGACCTCAACATACCATATTATCACCATACCATATTATCACCATACTATATTACCACCATACCATATTATCACCATACCATATTATCACCATACCATATTATCACCATACTGAGAGACACATACCATATTATCACCATACTGAGAGACCATACCATATTACCACCATACCATATTATCACCATACTGAGAGACCATACCATATTATCACCATACCATATTACCACCATACCATATTACCACCATACCATATTATCACCATACCATATTATCACCATACCATATTATCACCATACCATATTATCACCATACCATATTACCACCATACCATATTATCACCATACCATATTACCACCATACCATATTATCACCATACCATATTACCACCATACTGAGAGACCATACCATATTATAACCATACCATATTACCACCATACTGAGACCTCAACATACCATATTATCACCATACCATATTACCACCATACCATATTACCACCATACCATATTATCCATACCATATTATCACCATACCATATTATCACCATACCATATTATCACCATACCATATTACCACCATACCATATTATCACCATACCATATTATCACCATACCATATTATCACCATACCATATTATCACCATACTGAGAGACCATACCATATTACCACCATACTGAGACCTCACCATACCATATTATCACCATACTATATTATCACCATACTATATTACCACCATACCATATTATCACCATACCATATTATCACCATACCATATTATCACCATACCATATTATCACCATACCATATTATCACCATACTGAGAGACCATACCATATTACCACCATACTGAGAGACCATACCATATTATCACCATACTGAGAGACCATACCATATTACACCATACTAGAGACCATACCATATTACCACCATACTGAGAGACCATACCATATTATCACCATACCATATTACCACCATACCATATTACCACCATACCATATTATCACCATACCATATTATCACCATACCATATTACCACCATACCATATTATCACCATACCATATTACCACCATACCATATTATCACCATACTGAGAGACCATACCATATTATCACCATACCATATTACCACCATACCATATTATCACCATACCATATTATCACCATACCATATTATCACCATACCATATTACCACCATACCATATTACCACCATACCATATTATCACCATACTGAGAGACCATCACCATACCATCACCATACCACCATACCATATTACCACCATACCATATTATCACCATACCATATTATCACCATACTGAGAGACCATACCATATTACCACCATACCATATTATCACCATACCATATTACCACCATACCATATTATCACCATACCATATTACCACCATACTGAGAGACATCACCATACCATATTATCACCATACTGAGAGACCATACCATATTATCACCATACCATATTATCACCATACTATTAGAGACATCACCATACCATATTACCACCATACTGAGAGACATCACCATACCATATTATCACCATACTGAGAGACCATACCATATTATCACCATACCATATTACCACCATACCATATTACCACCATACCATATTATCACCATCACCATACCATATTACCACCATACCATATTATCACCATACCATATTATCACCATACCATATTACCACCATACCATATTATCACCATACCATATTATCACCATACCATATTACCACCATACTATTATCACCATACCATATTATCACCATACCATATTACCACCATACCATATTACCACCATACTGAGAGACCATACCATATTATCACCATACCATATTACCACCATACTGAGAGACCTCACCATACTGAGAGACCTCACCATACCATATTATCACCATACTGAGAGACCTCACTATACCATATTATCACCATACCATATTACCACCATACCATATTATCACTATACCATATTATCACTATACCATATTAAACCATACCATATTACCACCATACCATATTATCACCATACCATATTATCACCATACCATATTAACCATACCATATTACCACCATACCACATTATCACCATACCATATTACCACCATACCATAATGAATTACCAGGAACCTCACCATACCACATTATCACCAGGGACCTCACCATACCACATTATCACCAAACGATATTTGGAAACAATATGGAGAACAAACTATGAAGTTAAAATACTTTAATTCTGGAGGAGATGTAACTATCGCCCCTTTAATTCTGGAGCAGATGTAACTATCGCCCCTTTAATTCTGGAGCAGATGTAACTATCGCCCCTTTAATTCTGGAGCAGATGTAACTATCGCCCCTTTAATTCTGGAGCAGATGTAACTATCGCCCCTTTAATTCTGGAGCAGATGTAACTATCACCCCTTTAATTCTGGAGCAGATGTAACTATCGAGCAGATGTAACCCCCCCTTTAATTCTGGAGCAGATGTAACTATCGCCCCTTCTTCACTATCGATCTGGAGCAGATGTAACTATCGATCTCCCCCTTTAATTCTGGAGCAGATCTTCACTATCGATCCCCCCTCTCTTCTGGAGCAGATGTAACTATCGATCCCCCCTCTCTTCACTATCGATCCCCCCTCTCTTCACTATCGACCCCCCCTCTCTTCACTATCGATCCCCCCTCTCTTCACTATCGATCCCCCCCCTCTCTTCACTATCGATCCCCCCCTCTCTTCACTATCGATCCCCCCTCTCTTCACTATCGATCCCCCCTCTCTTCACTATCGATCCCCCCTCTCTTCACTATCGATCCCCCTCTCTTCACTATCGATCCCCCCTCTCTTCACTATCGATCCCCCCTCTCTTCACTATCGATCCCCCCTCTCTTCACTATCGATCCCCCCCCCTCTTCACTATCGATCCCCCTCTCTTCACTATCGATCCCCCCCTCTCTTCACTATCGATCCCCCTCTCTTCACTATCGATCCCCCTCTCTTCACTATCGATCCCCCCCCCCTCTCTTCACTATCGATCCCCCACCCCCCTCTCTTCACTATCGATCCCCCCACCCCTGCACCTTCACCAGTAACTAGGTTGTCCTTCCAGGTTTTGAGGGTCAATTCCAAATCCATTGGAATCTATTGAAGATAATTGGCATTTGACTTTCAGTCTACTTCCTTGAATTGAAATGGTATTGACCCCACCGTGTGTGTGCGTGTGTGTGTGCGTGTGTGTGTGTGTGTGTGTGTGCGTGTGTGTGTGTGTGTGTGTGTGTGTGTGTGTGTGTGTGTGTGTGTGTGTGTGTGTGTGTGTGTGTGTGTGTGTGTGTGTGTGTGTGTGTGTGTGTCCGTAGGATCTGTCGCAGGAAGCAGTGTCCAGGATGTTGTCAGAGATTACCGTCCCAGAGTACAGGCCAGCAGAGAAGGTGGGGAT